>NC_137669.1:20548181-20730681 GCF_963422515.1 Blennius ocellaris
AACTCTGCTCATTTTCTTCCTGAATCAGTTTCCTAAAAGTTCTGCGTTCACACTGATTCCCTTCCTGTTTATTCACTGCTGCATGTAAAGTTTCAAAACGAGTCGGTGCCTCCATTTTAACTGCACGTGCTCGTGTCAAAAGTAAAACTGAGATGGAAGAGCTGATAGTGAGTTAGCAGAAGTGCTGATTTGACCTCTTTACTAAAATATACTTTTGATGTGGTCAAATGTTTACGCGCTCTGAAGCCTTTAGTGGCGACGACTCGTCAGAAACACGATAAACGCACTCGTCATGCACGAATCCCGCAGATGAAAACACAAAGGAAAAGCTTTCTGGCATCGGCTTTGTTCTTATAAAATCGTCACGCGATTGAAATAAATCTAGAATCAAACTTTTTATACTTGATAAAAGTAAAAAAAAATCAATAAATAAAAGTGAAAAGTCACCAGAGAGATAAATCGAATAATTTTTCACATAATTTGATTAAAACACATTTTTAGAACTGAATTCATTGTAAGCATAAAAACTGTGACTTAAAATTTGACAATAAAACCTTAAATGTGAATGTGGAGCATAAACAGTATTTTCAAAATAAAGTACATGTGACCAACAAAACAAAACATCTTAACAGCTGCATGAAATGTAGCAGTGAAACTTTTATATTTAATGTGTTCGATGCACACTAGGAAGACAAACACTCAAGGTTTGTAAATTAAGTTTAAATGTGATTATTAATTAACGCATTTTAAATTTTAATGGATTATAAATCGCATGAAGACAAATTGCAGTCATACAGGAGTTTGACAGGTGGAGCGGTTCACGGTGAACAGTTTCACAATAAAAGCCTCAAACAACATTTCAATACTCAATAACTTTATTTCATTGTGAAAATGCACTCAGCCAGATTAGATTAGATTACAACTGAACATGCAGCAGAGTGTGCAGCTGATGAGTTTAGAGTTAATCCAGTGAGTTAAGAGTCAATCGAGTGAGTTAAGAGTTAATCTGCTGAGTTTAGAGTTAATCCAGCGAGTTAAGAGTTAATCTTCTGGTTTTAGACTTAATCCGGTGCGTTAAAAGTTAATCTGCTGAGTTTAGAGTTAATCCAGCGAGTTAAAAGTTGATTTTCTGGTTTTAGAGCTAATCCAATGAGTTAAGAGTTAATCTGATGAGTTTAGAGCTAATCCAGTGAGTTAAGAGTCAATCTGGTGAGTTTAGAGTTAATCTGGTGAATTCCTTCTGAGAGAGTTTGTTCTTTTTTTAATCTAATTTTGCTTTGATTTTATACATTGATACATTTCATACATTGATTTTTTTTGTTTAAAATGAAACGTAAAAGTTTTCACAAATGTAGAATAAGATCAAAGACGACAAGAACAGAGATTAAAAATTGAAACAAACAAGTTAAAACAAGTCTATTCATAAAGTGCCATTCGAGGACGAGGTTATATAATGTGCTTTACAGATTTTAAAAACAAAGTTTCAAAAACATTTGAAGAAATCACAATGTTGAAGCAAAAACAAGGAGCAACGAGGAATTGAATTCGAAAAACCAAATATGAAGCGAATAGATCAGCAAATAAAAAAAATAAAAAAAAACACACATTTACCGCAGCAGTGAATGATAATCTGGTGGGATTATCGTGTGCGGTGGAGGACGGGAGGAAAACGAGACTCGGGCTTGAAAGCAGAGATCCACTTTAAACGTGAACGGACGGCGAAGGCTGTTTAACGTGTCTTTAGTTCTTCTAGATGATCTATGTTGACTAGTTGCTCATGTATTTAAAAAAAAAACACACAAAAAAAAAGGCAAAGGCTGGGGACTATTTATCCTTGAAAGACGACCGAAGACGACGACTTGATTTAAGAACCAAAAGCTTTAAAACTCTTTTATCTCTCATGGGCTCTTTGTCAGAAGAAAGAAAGAAAAAAAAAAAAAGTATTTGTATTTATTGTATGAGGGAGGCGTGTGCTTTTTCAGTGGGGGGAAAAATAGTCTGTTTGTATTTTATGAACCTCTTCGTCTCTCACCTTGTTTATTTATTGATTCTTTATTTATGTATTTATTGGATTCTATTTAAGTCTTTCTGGATCTTTGTAATAGTTTTTTTCAGGGGTTGTTGTGAGGCTTGTATCTGCGGAGGGGGGGAGGGAGGGGAGGGGAGGGGGAGGGTGGGGGGTACGAAGATGAAGAAAAGACGCCAAAAACGAATGTTTCAAAGCAAAACCAAACCTGAAGACTGTTGTTGGAGAGAAAGAAGGCGGAGGAGGGAGGTCGTTCGTTCACCGGAGTGTGTGTCGCTGTGCTGAAAGACCTCAGTGGGCGTTTTTCTAAATCTCTCTTCATTTCTGAATCAAGCCCATACGACCATATATGGGCAGTCAAAGTGTTGAAAGGGTGATCTGTACCAATTTGATATTTCATTTTTTTTTTTACAGGCACGTGTAACGATAAAAATTTTAAATAAATTCCCTAGAGGACGTAAGTTATTTGACATAATAAAGCTTCACTCAGAAGCTTTTGTCATGGAAATTAACACAAAGCTACTTTGCTTTGATGAATGATCAAAGGAAATGATTTCTCACGTTTGAGCGCAAATGTCCATCATTCTTTGCAATAAATCCACTGAGAAAGAATCTGTTTATTAAACGGTAATTACATTTTTGACACCCAGGAGTTTTACCTTCACCCCCCCCCCCCCCCCAAAAAGCTCTCGCTTGTATTTATTCATATTTCTAAATCTTCCTCTTCTCACCGAAACACAAGATCTTGCAGATGAAGAAGTAAAAGTGGCCCGACTGACCCCCGCTCAGCCTCACACACTCCACGTAACTCAAACTTGGTTTGACGTTGGAGGAACTTTTCGACCCGTCTCCCTTTTTGTTCGGTTCTCGTTTTTTTTTTTTTTTGCAGCGGCTGAGTTTCTCCTCCTCTGCTCTCCAGAAGAAAAAAAAAGCTTTGCGGTCTCCTCCGTCCCGCCTCAGGACGGAAAGGCCTCCGCTCATACCTCTGACACTCTGAAGGAAATTAAAAAAAAACAAAACAAAAAAAAGATTTTACAAAAATTAAAAACTAACAAAAAAAACAAAACAAAAAAAAAGGATTGTGACTCGTCTGAACTCAGGAGTGAGGGGATGCGAAGCCGAGCAGGTGACGGAGGGAAAGAAAGAAAAGAAAGGAGGGAAGGTTGGAAGCGGGACACGGAGGGTGTGTGTTTTGCAGAGAGGAGGAGTGTGTGTGTCTCCATCGCTGCTGTCGGAGGAAAACATGCGCAAAAGTACAAATGTCCACGTCGGTTCTTTAAGCGTTGCGCTTCACCCGTTTGGAGGTTTTAAAAATCCACCTGCAACTCAGCAAATTTGATTATTTTTTTTAATGTATTTGTTTGTTTGTTTTTAACACCTGCAGGTTGTTTTTCTTTGACGTTTGTGCTCCAGCAGCTCCGTCTGTATTGTGTGCCTGTGTAGTCCAACTCTGCTGTGGTGGACGGAGAATGATACCAAAGTTAAAACTACCACAGTGAGGCGCTACACTACAAACACAACACACACACACACAAACACCACACACACACACACACAGTCATTCCATGTGTATATAAGCATTCAGGATTCTTTGTTAGGGACCGTAACTGATTAAAAACTAAAGGATATCCAGCGCCTGACGTAAATATGAAAACACTGTCGGGGATAATAAGAGCACTTCAGGCCTTGGCAGTTTTTTTTTCTACTGTAGTTCTTCTGTGGCTGTGAATGTTAATTTTACTACTCTGTTGAAAATATCAACGTTTTCTGGCCTTGAGAACACAAAATGTTAATAATAATAATAATAATAATAATGCCTGCTACCAGACAGAGTGAAGATAAATGAGAGAATAACTTCAGTCAGCATTGTTTGCCCCGTCTTATTGTTGATTTATTAAGGAGAAATCTAAAAGAAACGTGTTTCCTTTCTATTTTTTCTACAATGCAGCTTAAATCCAAAGGTTAAGAGGACAGCAAAGATAGATTTTACTGCAAAGGAAGAAAGAAGAAAAAAAAAAAACCTCAATAGTGAAAACCAAAGAGCTCCACTGTTTCTTCACACTTTGCTTTTGATTTATTTTTCTTCTCCGCATTGTACAACTCCCACAATTTTATGATGTAAACTCCAAAAGTGTTCTTTAATATAGCCTAATGATGATGATGGTGGCGGTGGCGGTGACGAAGATAAAAGAGGAAACAAACGCCACCCTGTGAGCTTTCGTATCTGTTTTTTGGCTCCTTCTCTTTCCGTTTTTGAAGTACGCTTACGATATGCTGTTTTTTTTTTTGTTTTTGTTTTTTTACCTCGAGGCTCTCTCTGTCTGAGTTGATTCTATATCCTGGTTCTGTCGAAGACGTTTGGGTTTGAAACTGTTCTCGACTGTCCCTTGACTCATCGCTATCTGTGTGCCTGTTGTTTTTTCGGGGGGGGGCCAGGGAAACGGGGGGACAAAACAAACCTGTAAGTGTTAGAAATAAAAGTGCGAATTTAGACCAAAGTCACCTCCTGTGTCCTCGTCGTTATTTCTCTGTGTGTTCCGAGTTGATCATAGAGCTGGGGGGGAGAAAAAAAAAGAACGAGCCTCTGACTTTTTCAGCTGAAAACCCCGCCGTCGTCGTGCGTCTCGCTTTTACGTGACGGCGTTTTGAAAACGACGTCCGTTTACATGGAAACGGTAGAAATGCAGAAAACAGAGTAGTTTGCATGGCAGGCCACTAGGCGGTGCTGTTTGGTTGCAGAGGACGATGTGATCTAAACATTGACGACGGGAGAAGACGGGGACGTTTGTATGGACGGACCACCGAGTTGGAGTGGTGTCACAGTCACTTTCAAAATAAAAGTACCAAGTCCACAGAGAAGATGGACTGGGTCGGAGTCACGACACTGGAGGAAACGTTGTTTTGGTTCGTGTGCCTCCGCTAGTGGCAAAGTACAAAATTACTCTTCTAGATGGCCATTTAATTTGTATTATTATCTTTAATATTTTTTGTTTAGTTTATTTCTTCGGGTAACTCGGGTAAAGCACCTCAAAACATATCATTGTGTTGTTATTAATAATACATTTTATTTATAGGCGAAACAACAATAAACATTGTGGGAGGAGCCAAAGCTGTTCTCTCCACTGAAAAATAGAATTAAATATGACGATACAAGCCAAAAATTAAAAAAAAATCTAATTGGAAATCTTATTCTACGTCAAGTCTTGCAGAAAATACTTCTTAAAGAAAGTATTTAGTTACTTAGCGTGTTACTTCAAGCAGCAGCAGGTTGCTTCACTTAGACATTTATTAATAATTACCTTCGCCAGTGAAAATTGGTGTATTGTGTGTATTTCACCAACTTTTAAAAGAAAAGAAAAAAAAACACATCAAGAACCAATCAATGAGATTTGGGATGTTATTGGTTTTTGATTAAATCCTAAATAACTAAAAAAAAACGTGGATGGTCGAGGCATCATTAGAGTCCGTCTCATGATAATTAAATTCAGCTGAAGTTATGAGAGTTAGTCGGAGGAAGATGCTCTGATATTACAGCATCCAAGTTTCAGCCGCTTTATTTCTTTAATTCCGTGTCAAAGTTATTTATAAAACCACCTCGTGGTTGCTTGCAAATTGCCGTTTCCTTCAGAGGCCAAACCAGGTTCACACGCAATAAATCAGAGGAACGTTGCGGCGCCCCGGTGAATTAGGAACGGCCCCAGAAAGAAGACTTTGTTCCGACGCTTTGCAGGTAAAAAAAAAAAAAAAAACCCACGGAGGGGAGAAAAGAAGAAAAAACTTTTCGGAGGCGTTGTTTAGTCTGCCGTGTTAATGGAGTAAAGCGGCGAGCCTCGTGACGACGCCGTCGCCTTGGAAACAAATGTACTTTTCCTCATTCCAACAAACACTGATTCATCTGTCGGAAACTTTCATGTAATCGATGCTACCGACGCTATCGCCATGCTATCGCTATGCTGCCTTCTCCCTCCTCTCTCTCTCTCTCTGTTTCTTTGTTGAGGACTTGCTGACTGAGCAGATGGGATTTCTTGGTTTTATTTTTTAACCACATTTGCACTTTTTCTTGAGGTTTTGCCGTCGGGAGGGAAAACCTTCAATCATTCATGGCCTCTGGAAGCGGGACGGGACAGCAGCCCTCCATCCCGCCACGGCTTGTAGATATTTAATGTGGTTGTTGCCCGCGCTCTCCGGCAGCGCCTCTGCACAACGTCAGCAACCGCCGGAGCGCAAAAAGTGAGTTGTAAGTTGTTGTTTTTTTGTGTTTGTTGTCTGCGTGCTTCTCCTCCTCGCTTATTTATGAGCGTGTTCCAGCCTCGTACGACGGCTTGTGATGTCACGGATCAGCCAAACCGTGATCCGAGCGCCTCTTTCGCGGGCCAAACGGCTCCGGGTCAGATCTCCATCTGTGTGCACATGTCATCACTTTCAGTCGGGTTCAAACGTATACAATTTTAGTTGCACTAGTTTCTCAGCTGGTTGCGCCACTTTCCTGAGAGTTTGGCTTTATTTTTTCCTATATCCAATTAACTTTTATGTCTAAAAAAATCACTGAGGCCATTGATTTGTTAAAACTGTGGTACAGCGGCCAGCGGAGGTGAGTAGCGCCCTCTAGTGTTACATGAAGGAACCACTCAATTGAATAGACTTTTAAGGAAATGTAAACAGGATTCATGTTGGAAGTTTGTCTTCTGGTCAAAAGCAGATCAAACTCTATGACGTTGGTTGGGGGGTTTTTTTTGAGTTTTTTCCGATCACAGTCTGGAAGCGTTTTCTTCTCCCTTTGTTAAACATTTAACGTTTGCCTTCGCTTCAGTCCAGCGAGGTTTTCAGCTGCGGTGAATTAAAGACAGATACGGAGGCTGATGGAGCCGTGTCATGAAACCCTGATTCTGTTTGGTCCCGGGTGGTTCAGATCTGGGTGGCCTGTAGTGTGTGTGTGTGTGTGTGTGTGTGTGTGTGTGTGTGTGTGTGTGTGTGTGTGTGTGTGTGTGTGTGTGTGTGTGTGTGTGTGTGTGTGCGCGTGTGTGTGTGTGTGTGTTTCCAGTCAGCCCCGGTCTCTCTTCTGGGAACCCTCATGAACCCACAGCAGTCCCTCAGGAGCTGCTTCAGTCTGCTGAGCTCCGTAGAAGAAACTGTCTGAGTCTCCTCCTGTCTCACTTCCACGCTCCATGAGCTGTGAATGGACCTCAGTGTTTTGCACCTTCACACACTCGGCGCGCCAGATGTGTGCCAGAGCCCAAACGTTTGGAAATGGTGTGAAGCGGCCTCCATTATGGATCCGCCTTTTTTTTTTCAATATACAAAGAAAACACATTAAATTAAATTCAAGAATTGTTCATACAAAGTCACTTAAAGCATATTGTATTGCGCTGCTTAATGTGTTCTCAATGAGCTTTCAAAGTAAAGTATTCTGTTGTGACGGTGAGACAATGCAGTGACTGCAGGCAGGAATGTAGGAAAGTGAACAAAATGTACTTAAACTGAGGACATTTGTCATTATTTTAATTTCCAACAGGTTTCATAGAAGAAGGTTCCTCTCATGCAAAAGCCTGCAGACAGAGGGAATAATTAAATCAAACATATTGAATGGATATCAACCTGGTAGCATACGTATATTTAGACAAGTGGGAAAAGATGTAAATAATATCCAGGTATAATTTAAGTAATTATAATTAGTGATTTGTGTATGTATGAGATGAAGCACACAAACACATGCATTATACACAACACTAGAATTTTAACCATTAACTTCAAATTGTGCACATTTTTACATGAAACGTCTGATAAAAGCATATTAATATCGTTCAGGAGTATAGAAATTCCCCCTAAGCGCCACGAGGTGGCGCCCCTCCACCAGAATCAGCTCGTGACACCAGCAGACGCTCACACACTCGACCCTTAAAAATGAAACGTGTGTCGTTCATTTTCATTTGTGGAAATGATATAAACGTTGGTCAGACCTTTGACAACATGAAGTTTATTCTCTAAAGCGTCACACCAATAACCTGATTCAACTTCGAAATCATAGACGATATCATGCACACATGTACACATCTGGTATTTTTGACTATATCTATATAAAACACTGGATATACACACACGCTGTATGTTCATTTTTTATTTCCCATTAATTCAAAATGGGCAATTTTCACCCATCTTCAATATCACTCTATCCAATTCTATATATCTTTCTTTCCTTCGCTATTCCACACCACCGAAAAGCTGTGAAGTCCGGCTGAAACCACCTGAACAAAGTCCCTAAATTGGACAAAAGTCATGTAAAACATCAGTTCCATGTTTCTGAGTACATCTGCATGTCTCGCCTAAGAACTTGATGGATGGATGGATGTCTGCTGAGTTACAGTAAATGGAAACGAGGCCTCTTTGTTTTGAATTGCAGGGCCACGCTGCTTCGCTCCACTTCACATGTAAATGCTGCCCCAGCAGTTAAACTGTCTGCCGGGCTGAAACCGGTACCAACACGTCGCACTGGTTTGAGTGATTTTTGAATAAATATTCAAATGACTGGGCAAACAGAGCACACAATACGCCGCCGCGACGCCGACTGTTGGCTTTGTTTGCGTTCGCTCCGAGATGTTTGATTAAGGTAACCCTCAAAATTGTGTGTGTTCGATAGCGTCTCTGGTTGGCTCTCGTCGTGGGTAAACGACCCCCCCCCCCCCCCCCCCCCCCCCCCGAGACGATAAATGTCCTTCGACGGGCTGCAGATTGTTTATGTTGACGGGTCGGAAGTATTTCTGTCCCGCTGAGTGCAAACAGCTCTGAATAAACTCAAACTCCACACAGTGAGAGAATCTGAAAAACTCAAGAAAGTCAACAAGTTTAATGTTCAGTTGGACAAGTGTAATTAAATGTATCAATATAGATCATCATCATCATCATCATCACTCATGAATAACTTTACAGACCATTAAAACCTATCAATTTTCAAATAGAATAACAAGTTTCATGTTACGACGTGTTACTAAGTAACATATTACACTTTCAGGAGAAATAAAGTAGTAACTGATTATGTCTCTCTCATTCTCTCCATTATTATTTCACTAAACTCCTCTTTACCGCAGGATGAGACGTCCTTTCATCCGCGACTCCTCCTCCGGCCACAGGAAAGACGTCCCGCGGTGACGAGCGTTAGCATCACGTGAGTGATTCCCGAAGTGGGCGTGAGATTTTGTTTAAATAAATAGGTTTTGTTTAAATTAAGACGGTGATGAAATAATCCGAATAATGTTTCCCACCGAGCTGAAGCACCTTGCTTAGATTTAATCAAAACACTTCAACTTAGATTTCATACCTGATGTGTTTTGCAGTTTTACACTTTTTAAATGTTCACATCATCGTCATCCTCATCATCTTCATCATCATCAAGGCTGTGGCGATCTGTAATAACAACATAAGAAGTCACTGTAATCAATCGGCTCGACACCCGACGGCACGCGGAGGTGAAAGGAGGCGGCTGTGGCTCCGCTGTGTCAAAGTGCCCTTGAGCAAGGCACTGAAGCCACACTGCCGTCTGGGCCGAGCGCCTCGCACAGCAAGCTGTCCTCTGTTGGCTGTGTGAACGTCTGAATCAGAGTGATGCCGCAAAGCACTTTGAAGCTGTTAGATCAGCGGGGGAAAGTGCTCCGGTGTATAAGCGACCGCCTTTTAAAAACACGTGATTTGCGTTCTGCAGTTGCGGAAAACCACAAACAGAAAGTAATTGTAATCCCGCATAATGTCTGCAAGTTTCAGTTCATGTTAAGCGTTGCCCTTAAGAGTTGCATAAATCCAACTGGAATGGTTTTGCTTTCCGTGTCACACTTTGCAGAGGTACTTTCTAAAGTTTCCACAGGCGTTTTTTCTTCTTCTTCTTCTTCTCCTCTCTGTGAAGCCTCAGCCGGGTGTTTCCCCCTCCTCCGCCCGTCGGCGTGGACCGGCCTCCCCGCGTCCTAAAACCTAAACATGCGAGCGCGCGGCCCTCTGACTGCCTCCCTTGAGGTCCAGACGCCTCCAGACACGACGTCCTCCCGTTAACCGCCGTGATGCAGGCAGCCTGCCCCGTCGCCATGGAAACCAAACCCCTGCGCTCCGGGGCGTGCTGTGGGTAGGTGGCCCGGCCGCTTGCGGTCGCCTGGGTGGCTGGATGTTGTAGGGGGGGGGCGGCGGGGGTAATCGCCGCCGCCGCCGCCCCGGTGTGATGTCTGTTGCCACCGTGTTCTTCCACTCCGGCTGCCGCGCATCGCGGGGCCCCCGCAAGGCAGCGTGCCGCCCTGCCAACATCACCGAGCGGCGGGGGCCAAACCTACACAAACACAGTGCCGGGCCAATCCCAACCCGACGTCAGACAAACTCCGTTTCAATCCAAACCCACCCAAGCGTGGCCGTGGAGCCCGCCGCTCCCCACCCCGCCCCAGACCTGATATTTCACACCGACTCCAGCTCGCCCAACGCCGAGCCTCAACACGGTGACTCCTGACTGCAAACCGTTAGAAGAAATCACCCTAACTGTAGGTGGCAGGATCCCCCTGTGGGTAGGAATGGGGGGGGGGGGGGGGCGTCTCGAAACTTGAAAGGCCACAGACGCGATCGTATCGAGAGCAAATTTGTCTGTCAAGAGCGTCGACAAGACGGGGAACCACAAGCCACTCGGTCTGGGGAGGCTCTGGATGGGAGCTCCCCGCCCGGAGCCAAAACCAGGAATCGCAAATAAATCCCAGTATAAAGGACAAAAAATGCAAATCCAAATAACTAGCAAATGATAGAGTGGAGGGGAAAATTGTGCGGCCAAGCCTTCGGTGTCAGTTTTTCAGGTTTTATTTTGCAGGATTTCAAGTTTTGTTGGGCAGAAGCTGCGAACCTCACCCCAAAGACATGTGCCAGGACTTTTTTTTTTCCCCCTTCTTCTTCTTCTTCTTTCAAATCAAAGCTATTTTTATTCTAATACAAGAGAAGTGAATAAAAAATAAATAAAAGTCTGAGTAATTCCCGACCGTCCCAGGTGGAGGCGAGCAGTGACATACAGCAGAGGCTGCAGCGGACATGACGGTAGACTATACACATCAGGCTCAACGTATACATTATATTCAAACAATAGGAGCAGGGAAGGAGGTCTGTTCTGCTGTCCGCACTAGAAATGAAGCGCAGAGACGGGGAGGGTTGGAGGAGAAGATGACGAACAACAGGAAGTGAATGAGGCCCTTTTAGCCGAGGGAGGATGGAGATGAAACGCGGTGCCGAAAGCAAAACTTCCCTCGACATCCCGACGTCTTCAAAACCACTTTGTCCAACTTCTGCGGACGACGACGAGCCGACACTCTGCTGGACTCCATCAGCCATTATTACGATGAGACGTTCGAGGAGCGTGAACGTCCTGATGGACTGACGGATTTAAGTTTAGTTTTGAAGAGAAAAATTTGAATTTCATATTGGGTCTTTGGAGAAGGTCCGTCAGGTCAGAAACTATCCTGGAAACAAATGGAACCTTCTGGTAAAAATATAAATCATTCCCAATTCTATCAATTAGTCCATTATCTCAACAATCCCCCCCAAAAAAACTGAGTTGAAGTTTGTTTAGTTTGTCTTGTGAGCTCAGAATCTCTTCTTGGCGGCCTGTTAGCCTGCGTCGTTCACTGGAGCTTCCTTTCAGGGTTTCAGTTAGGAAACCTTCATGTTTGATCGGTGTCGTCCCAGATACACGATTCCCAGTTAGACGACAATGTTTTCCCCCCAGATAGACGATTCCCAGTTCGACTCCAGTGTTTTTTCCGACAGATAGACGATTCCCAGTTAGACTCCAGTGTTTCCCCCCCAGAGAGACGATTCCCAGTTAGACAAGAGTGATTTTTCCCCCCAGATAGACGATTCCCAGTTAGATGACAATGTTTTTCCCCCCAGATAGACGATTCCCAGTTAGACGACAATGTTTTTCCCCCAGATAGACGATTCCCAGTTAGACGACAGTGTTTTTTTTCCACCAGATAGACGATTCCCAGTTAGACGACAGTGTTTTTTTCCACCAGATAAGCGATTCCCAGTTAGACAACAGTGTTTTTTTCCACCAGATAGACGATTCCCAGTTAGACGACAGTGTTTTTTTCCACCAGATAGACGATTCCCAGTTAGACGACAGTGTTTTTTTCCACCAGATAAGCGATTCCCAGTTAGACGACAGTGTTTTTTTCCACCAGATAGACGATTCCCAGTTAGACGACAGTGTTTTTTCCCCCCAGATAGACGATTCCCAGTTAGACGACAATGTTTTTCCCCCAGATAGACGATTCCCAGTTAGACGACAGTGTTTTTTTCCACCAGATAGACGATTCCCAGTTAGACGACAGTGTTTTTTTCCACCAGATAAGCGATTCCCAGTTAGACGACAGTGTTTTTTTCCACCAGATAAACGATTCCCAGTTAGACGACAATGTTTTTCCCCCCAGATAGACGATTCCCAGTTAGACGACGGTGATTTTCCCCCAGATAGACGATTCCCAGTTAGATTACTTAGTTTATAATCGCAGCAGGGGAAATTGTCCAAATGGGAATCGTCTATCTGGGAATCGTCTATCTGGGATGAAACCATTTGATCCATTTCTTGTTGAGACGCTAAAGGTTTACACTGCAGGACCTTCTTTAATTTATCAATTAAGCTTCTCTCCTTTTTTTCCCCATTGATCAACAAGTCACGATTGCATGTTACATTTGAAGCGTAAAATCAAAAATCAACTTTCTCCACCTTTATTGGCTTTTTTCAACCTGCGTGAAAGAAAATTACAGTATTTCCACACTAAAGCTGCAGAAAAGTTCAAGTGTTTGTTTTTTAAAACACATAAAAAAAAGTACTTTTACCGTTTGTTATTACAATATGTACCAACCTATTTGGCACGTCACATTTGTTCCATACATTACAAGCATATACAGTAAACACAATCTGTCGCATTTAAGATTTTTTGTATTTTTTCCCCCCCTAGCGAGCAGCCTCATTTAATTCCGTCACCCACCTGATTGAAATCAACACGTTCCGACACGCCGCCGAGGCCACGTTGGACGCGTTCCTCGCCTCTGCGGGGAAATGTGTAATGAAGTCGAACGGCAGACAGACTTGGACTGAAGACACATGATTGACGATCCGGTCTGGGCGAAGGCACAAGGCGGCAGTTTGTTTCGGCTCGCCGCGGCCGCGGCCGCTGCCCCGCTTCTATATCCGCGGGTGACGGAGCAGTCTGGGTATTCGTGGAGTGCATTGTGGGAGGAAGAGCGCCGGGTGGGAGCAGGAAGAGGGAGTTCCTCCACAGATAGACGCAGGAGGCCGTGAACACATGCAACACCGAGCTCCATATAGACTGACACCGTTCCTCACATACCTTCGCTCTCACCCCGACGGTCCGACTGACTGCTGCTCCACTTCCTAACCCCCCCCCCCCAACCCCTCTCTCACTCTTCCTCACACTCATCCTCCTCCTCTTCTCCGCCGTGCCAACTCACACTTCTCTCCTCCACTCGTTCCTCTCGGGTTTCCCTTACTCATGTTCTTCTCCTGCTCTCTGTTGCAGACTTGGCACAGGGCTGCAAATAGGTCAAATATAACCGGTGCATTCCTCTCCGCAGACCCCCCCCCCTACCCTAACCCTAACCCTCCTCCCTCCGAGGCCTCTCTCGCTCTCTTTCTCGCTCCACATGAAAGGTTTAATGAAAGTGACTCCGGCATTCCTCTGCACAAAGGTTAACTATCTCCTGATTAGCCCTCATTCAGTGTTTGAGCTTCTCGTGGCCATTTATGCATCTTTAAGCTATTATGAGGAATTCTAAATGCATTTTGTTTTATTAGGTGAGTAACCACATTAGGAACAACTTTGGGAATGTAAGATAATCGTCTGTATTAGGTTGAATTGTTGTATATCAACTGAGAATGTATGTAAGAATGAGCGCAGCCTTTCGTTTTGACTCTCGACTTTTTTGCTTGTGAAGTTCAGTCGATCTGCTTTAGTTGTATTTTATGCTGCTGCATCGTGAATTTAAATTAACAGACTATTAAAATCCGACGCCCGAACACTTGAAAGCGAGAGCGAAAACAATGGTGCTGCAGTGCAATTATATAGTTGACAGTCACCATAGAAACAATCCAACTTACTGCTGTTAATGTTTATAACATACTGTTCTCTGCACACGTGTGTGAGACTTCATTACAAAAAAAACAAGCAACAGCCCCCACTAGTGACCCTTCATGAAAACTGCACCATTACCATGTGACCTGCATGAAAGTTTTCTGAAACAAAAACACAAAAAACGTGCAAATGACGGAAACTTAATGAAACTAAAGTCCATGAATAATCAGAACTTCACGTGAGCTTGCTCTAAAATAGGAAATCCTCATTCTAAACTGAGCGCCACTTTGTTAAAGGGGCACGGCAGCAGCTCACTGCTAATCCTCAACCCGTCCTGATAATAGTAACACACAAGGACCTTGTGCTGCCGATTGTGTTGGACTTTTAAAAGGGGAGGCCGTTAAAAGCCGATGAGGAGCTTCTGATTGAGCGCCGCACACCGCCGCTCTCGATGTGACTGTGTGGAGAGAAAGTTCGAAGGCGGGCCGTCCCTCCGTCCCTCCCGTGAAATTCAAATGAGCCCAAAATGTCCCCCGTGACCTCCCGTAGCCTCATAACAAGCTCATGGAAACGGCTCAGCCACCCCTCTTTCTTTCCTCTGTGCATTTGTTTTCCTTTTCAGGAACCCCCTGCTTTCTCCTCCCACTCTGCATTCACCCTGTTTTTGGCCCACACTCTCACCCTCTCTCTCTCGCTCTCTCTCTCCTCCCCCATTTCTTCCATGGCCTCATCCTCCCCTCTTTCCTCCTTCTTCTGTCCTCTCTCTCTCTCTCTCTCTCTCTCTCCCCTCCAGCACAGCAGCGTGGTAATCCCATTACACATGTGTGAATACCAGCTGGAGGAGAGGGAGACAGACAGAAAACAGAGGGAGGGGGGAGAGGAGAGAGGGAGAGAGGGGGGAGAAAGGAAACAGAGAGTGTTTGTGTCCGAGTGTGACTGACTCCATACAAGAGATCCAAAATACCCCCGATGTGGCGGAGTGAGGCTCGCCGTCGTATAATGTAACGCGTTATAATCGACTGTAATGGCGGAGTCCTTCCAGTCACCACACAGTCATGGGATCAGTCAGACGCTATATAATGTGTAGAGTGGATCTTTTTTTTTTTTTTTTTTAACGCCGTGTTTTTGTGAATAAACTCTATTGTGAACTTGTTTTCATGTTTAATCCCCACTGACCCCGAGGCTCAACCCACAAATCTCCTCTTAAAGTCGACTAAAGAACCCAAAGCTCCTAAAAAAAAAAAAAAGAAGATAATAAATAGATCGTAAAAGTGGGTGACGCGTGAAAATATGTGGATTATTTCTATGGCACCGAGTCGTGTTGTAACTCAAGGACTATTTTCTCAAAGCATTCAAGCAACAACAACGAAAAATAATTTATTAAAAAAAAAAAAAAAAATGAGTGAGCGAGTGAGCCTTGAGTTGAGATCATTTCGTCTCATGGTCAAGAATGAATTGTTGTGCTCTATTAGAGCCTGAAGGCTTCGCTCATAAAGTTTCATAATGCGGCACGACACAGGGACACGAGACATTTTTACCTTCAAACCGGTTAACTGTGGGGGCAATGTGTAACAATACACATTTGTTCATATGCTTGAATTATTATCAATATTCACCATATGCGAATTGTATTCAAGCTGAAAGTTATTTATCACAACTCGATATTTTAGCAACATTTAAAAATACAGGAGATAATAGAAGAAATACAGTGAACTACAGTCCCTCTGCATCATTAGTCTTATGAAGCGAAATGTTCAACCCTGCATCACTTGTTTACAAGAAAACGTTATAAATACAAAGTCATATCGATGTGAAAACACATTGATAATTATCAGAATGTAAATAGAGTGCTGTTGCTTTAATATATAAAAATGCAGCTATTATAGAGCATCTTCCTCCTCTAACATCCAGATTATAGAGCATCTTCCTCCTCTAACATTAGATTATAGAGCATCTTCCTCTAACATCAGATTATAGAGCATCTTCCTCCTCTAACATTAGATTATAGAGCATCTTCCTCCTCTAACATCAGATTATAGAGCATCTTCCTCCTCTAACATCAGATTATAGAGCGTCTTCCTCCTCTAACATCAGATTATAGAGCATCTTCCTCCTCTAACAGAGTATAGAGCATCTTCCTCCTCTAACATCAGATTATAGAGCATCTTCCTCCTCTAACATCAGATTATAGAGTATCTTACTCTAACATCAGATTATAGAGCATCTTCCTCTAACATCAGATTATAGAGCATCTTCCTCCTCTAACATCAGATTATAGAGCATCTTCCTCATCTAACATCAGATTATAGAGCATCTTCCTCCTCTAACATCAGATTATAGAGCATCTTCCTCCTCTAACATTAGGTTATAGAGCATCTTCCTCTAACATCAGATTATAGAGCGTCTTCCTCTTCTAACATCAGATTATAGAGCATCTCCCTCCTCTAACAGAGTATAGAGCATCTTCCTCCTCTAACATCAGATTATAGAGCATCTTCCTCTAACATCGGATTATAGAGCATCTTCCTCTAACATCAGATTATAGAGCATCTTCCTCCTCTAACATCAGATTATAGAGCACCTTCCTCCTCTAACATCAGATTATAACATCTTCCTCCTCTAACATTAGGTTATAGAGCATCTTCCTCTAACATCAGATTATAGAGCGTCTTCCTCTTCTAACATCAGATTATAGAGCATCTTCCTCCTCTAACAGAGTATAGAGCATCTTCCTCCTCTAACATCAGATTATAGAGCACCTTCCTCTAACATCGGATTATAGAGCATCTTCCTCCTCTAACATCAGATTATAGAGTATCTTACTCTAACATCAGATTATAGAGCATCTTCCTCTAACATCAGATTATAGAGCATCTTCCTCCTCTAACATCAGATTATAGAGAATCTTCCTCCTCTAACATCAGATTATAACATCTTCCTCCTCTAACATTAGGTTATAGAGCATCTTCCTCTAACATCAGATTATAGAGCGTCTTCCTCTTCTAACATCAGATTATAGAGCATCTTCCTCCTCTAACAGAGTATAGAGCATCTTCCTCCTCTAACATTGGATTATAGAGCATCTTCCTCCTCTAACATTAGAGTATAGAGCATCTTCCTATAACATCAAATTATAGAGCATCTTCCTCTTCTAACATCAGATCTAACTCAATAAATGTTTTTTTTTTGTTTTTTTTTTTTAAATGAACTTTGAACTAGACGTTTCCAGAACCTGCTGGTCTGATGTTAAATCAAACATGCTGTAAATGGTTTGAAGTTCAGCCCCCCTCCCCCCACCTCCTCCTCCATGTTTGATGTGCTTGTTTTGGTTCTGCGACGGCGGCCCGGCTCCTCCCGGCTGATTCCGGGCCGGTTGCTGGGACGTCGGCGAGGACGTAGAGCTAGACAGTGTAGACAGGCCCAATGTGGCTCCTGAAGGGTTCAAGCGCCAAGAAAATAAACAAGCCTTTTGATCACAAAGGGCCCATTCACTCTCTCACTCTCTGCCTCACTCTTTCTTTCTTTCTTTTACTCCCTCGCTCCCCCCCCCCCTCCCTCCATACTTATCCTTCAGCTCTCCTCTCCTGACCTCTATCTTTTTTTCTATTTTTTTTTTTTATCCTCCTATTGAAACCTTTCTCAGGACGCGTCTTCCTCGTGTCTCCCGACTATTTTTTTTCGTCGGTCTTATCTGCACACTCGCTGGAAGTGAGACCCGGGGGCCCCCGCGGAGAGACAGACGGACGCGTCATGTGACCGGCCAGAGGGCAGACAGACGGACAGAGACGCAGACAAGGGCCCCCTTATTCCACAAACATACTGTCACAGTGCAGAGCGGAGGAACACGACATGGAAAATGTCTCCGTCTCTCCATCTTTAGCAGAAACAGAAAAAAAAAACAACCTACGAGAGGCCAAAACAAAAACAAAAAAACTTTTCCTCTTTCTACTGTCTGCTGCACCGTCACTGCAGTGTGTGAGTGTGAGAGAGAGAGTGTGTTTTCACACGCATGCAGATGGACTGGTGTGAAGAAAAAAAAAAAAAGAAAGAAAGAAAAAAGACCTCTCCCTTTACAGTTTTGTTGCTGGGAGCGAGCGGAGCTCACGCTGGGTGCGGCTCGGCCACCATTTGCCCCCTCAGGCCTGCTTTCCATTTCCAAAACAAGCCCGATGTCCTCGACAGAAAAAAAAAAAAGCACTCGCCTCCAACGAAAGAGAAAACAAACAAAGACGTGACGTATAGCGCCGTGTGGAGCTCGCCACTCATGATCACACCAAACTTTTATCTGATGCTTCTCAGAGTTACACTTGGCGGTTTGTGTTGTCGGTTATTGATGTGATTAATGTGATTAATGTGATTAATGTGATTGTCCCGGGATGGACAGCTGATCGACGCTCTCTGCTTTCACCCCAAAGTCACCTGGAATCAGCTGCAGCCGCCCCGAAACGCCAAGCTGCGTAAACAAGGAGGAGAAAAAACTGTGTTTTCGTGCACATAGAACAGAACAGGACAAAGTATTGTCGCGTTGTGTCGCATTCTTCTGAGACCATTTCTACTTTTCGTCTCTTTTCGTCACTTATTTTCATTATTTTGAGGATTGTGTGTGTAAGTGTGTGTTTGTACCTAACTTTGAACATACTTTATAGAAAACAACAGTAAGATTATTATTCAACCACTCCTGAAATATTCCATGATATGTCTCATTCAGTTATTCAGTTTAATTTTTACATTATGTGTTGGAGAAAAAAAAACCCATAATAAAGCAAAAAAAAAGACAAAGAAAACTAATTAATGTAGTGGGGAAACATTAAACTTCTCCCACTTTTCACACTTAAACGGACTCTGGACGTCGGCGCAGAACCAATATTTGAAAATGCGTCCAGAACAGGTCGTCATGACGACGCTTCTGCATCCCGTCAAATCCACCGCGTTTTAGGAAGCTAGTGGAACATTTCCTGTTGTAAGATTCTTCCCCGCAGATCAGAAGTTCTCTCGGCTCGGCGCCAGCTTATATTTTTTGACGAGTCGTCAACAATCGGCTCGCCGCTGATTCCCGCGTTTCAATCCCAGTCCGACTCGTCGACCCACTTTGTGAGGTTAAGGTCACCTGGCTGTTGGATCTGTGGGAAAGTTGCTTCAGATAATCCAGGCGATTGAAGATTAATTCAATATGAAGATGTCAGAAAGGAAGAAGGAGTTCTACTCTCTTCTCGTGGAACTCTGAATTCCCCAGTTCGGCGCCCTGAGGTACTTCAGGTCGTCGCTCCAGGTTTGAACTTCAAGGACTCGACGTTTAGCTTTTAATGTGGTTTACACATTAGGGTTACGCCGGCGCCACACTGCAAGGAAGCAAGGACATTAACTTCTCCTGAAATAGCAGCCTGGCTTTCTGAGAAAAATAGGCGTCATCCCAGATAGACGATTCCCATTTTGACGACTTAGTTAAAAATCACGGCGGGGGAAGTTGCCGCGATTTTAAACTATGTATCTTTATGTATAAAATAGAAAAATTAAAAATACATTACTATTCATCCCAGGTCACTGAAATGTTACAAATAACTCACTTACTATATAATAAGCCGTCTATTTGAGATGGAATCGAAAAATAGACGGCTTATTTCCACCAGTACAACCAAAGCTTTGCTTCGTGCAGCAGGTTCGAGTTCTTTTGCCAAAATCCCTCTTCTGAAAATGTCTGGTCTCATAATGTTTAGAAAAATGGCCGTCATTCATATCATTCATGCAGGACTTGGATTTGGATCTACTATTACTGCTTTTTTTGTATTAAAGCTATTGTCACCTGAACTGCACTGCATTATTATTACAGAAATATGATTCTCTCCAGTAAATCTGGATTGTTGGATGTTATTGTTACTACAAAACTTCCCACGTTCTCAGTTTTCAGTTTGTCCCCATTCAGAAGCATTTGTCCTCTTAGAAATCACAATTTTTTTTCTCCGTTGATTTGAAGCGGGGGGGGGGGGGGAACACGTCGAATGGGAAACTGTGTTGATTTTCACTGCGGGTCATTTTAGCACATTAATATTCGATAAGGCCAATGAGGTGCAGCTCCTCTGTGATCAGATGTCATTCATCAATTCTTTAGTTCTTGCATTTCTTTGTCATTTACCGTCCCGCCTGTTTACAGACGGGGTCATTGCCACCTCGGCGGTGATCAATTAGTCCCAGTCACCCCGCCGGGTCACACCTCTGTGGCCGTCGGCTCCCCCGCCATGAGCTTTTGTTGCCGCAGCTTTCACATGCATCCGGCGTCTTCGTCTTCCCAACCGGGCAAACTGTCTTCTTCTGACTCTCCCCGCGTCATCGCCCGTCTTTTATTTCCTCGGCTGGAAGCCGCTGCTGCTCAGCGGAGGGGAAATTCACAGGGAAACGTTGCTACAAATGTGATTTAGTGTGTGTTTGGAAATTCAAAGTGAACACCGACATTGATCTCATGCTAATCTAGTTAAACTGTTCAAAGTCCGTCACAGGAAAAACACTCAGAGACAGACAATCACAGGCAATTTATAGGAACATGCAAACTCAGCAAAACAGATTATTTACAATATACATGACAGGAAGTTGCATGTTCACAATTTATGTTGGTTGAGGTAGAAAATCTCACTTAAAGACACTTAAAATTGCAACTTTTTTCAAACGATCAATGACGATTTGTTCACACTTTTTAAATGGGGTGGAATTTATATAAAGTACCTGAGAATAAATCACAAATATGATTCTTCAGTACTCAAACCTGTATTTCTACGTTTGTTTTTTTTTTTATTTGTTCAATTTGTTATGAATAATTCAAGTCTGACAGGCCGTGACAGGCCGGCTCAAAAAGTGACCCTTGAATACCGACGCAGCTTAAATCAATACGAGTAGTTTTGAGAGAGACAGCAGCTCTGTAGCTTTCTGACTAGTTACCACAAAACGTAAAAGAAAGTTTTACGTTACAATATTTAGAATTTCCAAACATTACAATAAGAGAAGATGACTTTAACATTAAATTCATTCATCATGTTGTACACTGGAATCTCTCTAACTACTGGTATTTGTGGTCGTTTTGGACTCAATCTTACCAACAACCGACAAACTGAATCATTTACATCCTATCGTATATCGTTCCAGGTATCCCGAGCATTTTCCTATAAATTGAATTATGCTCTCTCTCTTTTTATTCTTGCTGTGGAGCGGAAATATCCTCCTTCAAGGTTTCACCAACACCCGGTTGTGAACCGCGGAGAAGGTTTTCACCACAGTTCCCGCTCCACTTTCCTGAAGGGTGTTTGTTCTAACGCGAGCTTGAGTTGAGCAAAAGTTCAGCGTCGCTTCTAAACTGGCTTTGGGACCGTGGAGCTGAAGCTGTAACTCATCAGGCCTTTTTATTTATTTTTTTACATTTTTAAATAGTTTTCTGTGGGAAAAATGGAAACCCCGCACGAAAGAGAGCCGTGGTAAAAGGCAAGATGAGAAAACGGCTTTTAAACATTTTTTCCTTTCTTAATCACAATGTTTTATAGGAAGGAAGTCGTTATGTTGTGATTCTAGTAAATCTGCATTGAAGCTTGCTTTTCAGGTGTTTTTGCAGAATCTCTCCCTTCAGGTTGGAAAACGTTGCATGCTTCGAGGCTGACCCGCTCTTTGACTCGGCCGACAGGAATTAAAGTCCAAGACTCGGTGAAGAGAGGCGAGGAAACTGTAAGTTCTCTGTCGCTTTACGTCCCTCGAAGCACACTTTAATCTGAACTGATCTCTGGCCGATCTCTACACTACATCTATATCTCTAGGACAGCTGCGAACACCTCCCACTGAAAATTACAGCCCTCTCCATTTTTTTTTTTTTTTTTTTGTTTTTATCCATTTTTAACTCGTAAGTAAAGCGACAAAGTCAGGAAACGTTTCTTCAGCTGGAGAATATAAACTTCACATTACAACTCAGTGACAAAAACGATTTTATTTAACAGTATATATATTTAAAATGTGATATTTAGTCTTTTTTTAGAAGAAGGCAATTTGTGGACCTTAAGACTATATGAAAGTTCTGTCACATTTATAATAAAAGCTTCAAATCTTAACTCACCTCTCGATTTGATGTTTTTTGTGACGTCAACATGAATCGGATAAAAACCGCGGTGCCTCGTAAACAAGTAAACAACAGCCTCAGTGACAATTTATAGAAATAGATCTTTGAAGGTTCTTTTTTTTTTAGGAAAACCTGAGGTTCTTCCTCTGCGGCATCACTTTAAGGAACCTTTTGAGTTCCAGTTCCCACCAACACACATTAAACGTGGAGGGTTCGGGGGCGGCCGTGATGAAGCATCACGATGACAGGTATCGAGAGGAGGAGGAGGAGGAAGAGGAGGAGGAGGAGGAGGAAGACATGGAGTGGGAGAGAGTGCTTGTGTGAGTGGAAGTGGAGGAGGAGGATGACGGGAGGCCCGTGTGGAGGAAGAGGAAGAAACGGAGCGGGAGGAATGACGGTGATCACGTTTTCTGTCGGTGTGTGTGTGTGTGTGTGTGTGTGTGTGTGTGTGTGTGTGTGTGTGTGTGTGTGTGTGTGTGTGTGTGTGTGTGTGTGTGTGTGTGTGTGTGTGTGTGTGTGTGTGTGTGTGTGTGGTTGTGTGTTTACAATTGTGACAGAAAATAAAATGCTTCACCTTCTGGCTGGCCTTCACTTCCCACACACTGCCACTCAAACAGAATGAACAGAGACGGACGGATGGATGCAGGAAAGAACAGCGGGATGACTGATTGCCTGGAAATAGGAGGAGAAGAAGGAGCCACCGGTAGGCCTTAATCCACACCCTTGTCCTGGGCACTTCATTTCCCTGCACCGCCGCTTCCAAGCGTCAGCCTCGCTCCCCTGCTCGCCGGTTCACGCTCTTGAGTAATTACAGCTCCTTTCTCTCAACTCCCTCTTCCCTCTGCAGCCTCCTCGGGGCTGATGTGAGTGCTGAAGGGCCCTTCATTAGAGAGCAAGAAAGGAGTGTGGGAGAAAAGAGTTGCGCGGGGTTACACTGAGACCATATGGCTAACAAGCCCCCCGATGGGCTTGTGGAGGAAGGCCTCTTGGAAATTAGAAATCTATGTAAATGTGCTTGTTTTTTGGGGGGAACTGAGCACCTGTTGATTGGCCTTTCTCCCTCTCCTTCCCTGCTCGTGAGAGGCTGCCGCGGTCTGCAGGTAAACACGGCTCCTCTCGTCTCCACGGCAACGCGGTGACGCGCCAGCCGGGAGCGAGCGGCGGCGACGAGGGCGAGCGGGCGACAGCTCCGGGGGCCACATGCGGCCCAGCACCGGGGCCTCCGAGATCCTCTATCGAGACGACGTGTGGCTCTGGACGGAATGAGACATGGCAAATAAGATCGTCAAAAGGCGGCTCGGTCGCTCGGCCCGATCCATCGGCACGTGACAAGAAAGTAGAGAAAATAGAATCACTTTCCAGGAGTTAAATGAAATTCTTTAGCGCCTCGTTCCTCCGTGTCTCGTCTCTTCACTCGTGCTGGAACAACATTTTACATCATCATGATGGAAAATGGAAAACCCACACTCCCACATTTATTTCTATTCTATTTCTTCTGGGGTTTTTTTTCCATTATTGCCCATTTTTATTTCCATTTGGTCTTCCTACACACATTAAAACCAGATACAACTTCTACTACGCACATTTCCATTGATTGTCTGATTCGGATGATTAATGACTTTCGAATGAAACCTCTGGCCAACATATTGCCACGATGATCTTCAGAAGAAAAACGTGCTTTGTGTTACGAAGAGCAACTTTCAACTTCTGTTTTCACTCAGAAAATGTTTAGAGCTGCTGTAGAGCTGTTTAGTAGCAGTAAACACATTGTTAGCAACTTGGCTCTTGCATCGTACGCGTTCGCTTCAGCGTGCACGAGAATGTTGAGCGGTTCGCTGTTGGCGCAGAATAAAGTGCAGAATCGGTAGGAAAAAAAACACACGTTTAATGGCGAAGGCTGTTTCAAGTGAAAACGCTAAACTTTTGCCGCGTTTTGAGTGTTCGTTTACTGAAAACGGCTCCCGCGGTGGAACTTTTTTTGAAAACACCGATGGGAGAAATGGGCGAAAAAGTAACTTTTTGAAAATGCCATAACTCCATGTCCTTGGAAGCAGGGTGAAGACGCTCTCTGAAATGCTGCTATTGTGCTTTGACCGCATAAACAACACCCAACAGACCAACGATCACAACAACTTCACAAAACATGTAACTCTAGAAACTATAAGGAAAAAAATCCTGAAGGAAACTCAGAATAAGACACGACAATTCAAAATACTGATCATATTGATCACATGACCGCCAGTATTAAGAGTTTTTCTAATTAACTTAACTTTCTAATCTCATTAACTTCAGAGTATTTGGTGTGACCGCGCTGCGCTTGTCAACGTGTTATTTCTAGTAAACACACGAAGAGAGAAAATACACAGAAAAGCTTGGTGTTTATTGATACAGCATTACTTTAATAGGTTTTATAGGCACATTGAATTATGCCGAAATAAAACAGGAGATATATTACAACTGTTTAAACGTGACAGGATACAAAAACAAGGCGATTAAAAGGTGAAACACAAATTGCATTTAAAAGACATTAAAACAACAATAATCAAATGGGGATAAAACAATGGCTGCTTCTGGTTTCTTTAAACAGACTTTTTGGGCCGACTGCATTCTGAAAGTACCTTTTTTTTTTTTATATATTTTAAATGAATTGAAAATATCAGTAGACCTAAGATATTCGTCAGATCAGAGTGTTTTGGTCTTTCTAACTCCAGATGACAGCTCGGTGATATAAAAGTCAATCGCTGTATGTCGCCACCACCTTTAGTGCTTTTAAGCCGTAACAGAGTTTAACGTGTGTCGCTTGACGCAGGAAATCACTGTCGCATGTCCACCTGCTCTCTGTCATCTTTATTATTGACGCCACGTAAATGGAGCATAAACAAGCAGACGACACAACAGCAGCTAAAATATATGAGTTATTGTCAGTCTTTTTCAGGAAAATAAGAGTGAATGATGAGAGTATAACAGTGTAATGATGCTTACTTCCAACTTTATTCAAAAATAAAAAAAGATAGTTATTTATTTTCAACCCCAAATTTATAAAGACAAACATTTAAAGTTTATATCTCACAAAGATCTTTACACTTTTAGATTTTAATGTTCCTTCAATCTTGATTTTGTTCCCATGATCTTTATTGTGCATTTCCGGAGCAAAAACCTGATTTCTCCTTTTCTTGTCACCTGAATTGTGGGGATGTTCGTCACGTCCAACTCTGGTCTTCATCGTATCATCAGTAGCACCGGAAAAGTATATAAATCAAATCTGTCTATTTAATGATTGAATGTTTTCTCTTTTGTCCTGACCAGTGGGGTTTCTCCCCACATTTACCGTGTGTTTGGAGCTGCTGTGTTGTTTGTGTTGCATTTCTTTCGTAAATATGTGCAGGATGAATATATCTATAGGGCACATTTAAAGCACTTTTTTTTATTTATAATATATTTTTTTTTAAATAAAGTTGTTTTATTCAATGTTTTCGGTGTTGTCGCAGCAGTGTGTTTGTGTGTATTTCTGAATTTTATTTGTGCTCAAACCACCTCTTTGTTACTTATCTCCTTGTCAAAAGTGGCCGGTGTTAAAGTGGCTGAACTATTTTCAAATTCATAAAAGCCAATTGACGTCATTCATATGTCTTTTTGAGTTCAGATCGTACTGCGATACGAGTCTTTGAGGAAAAAAAACCAAACAGGGTTGTGTTTTATTGTGCGGTTGGACAGACACAGAAAGACAAACAACGATGGGCAACTTGGCCAATCGCCAACAACCCTCCAACGTATGTTTTTGTACTGTGGGAGGAAACTTAAGAAACTGAGCAACTTTCGCAGGCCTATCATACGCCCTGTGATTCTTACTCATCTTTATTCCATCTGACACAAAGGTGCCAGAAGTTCTACTATGAAAAATCTAATGAATGTCATCCTTTAATTCAGGGATGTCAAACATGAGGGTCCAAACCAGCTTCAATCTGGCCGCCAATCCACCAAGCAAATAGAAAACATTTCTCAGGAAGTCTTGACTCTTAAAGTTCCTGAGCGTCGTGGAAACAACGCAACACTTGGGCCCGAGCTGAGATACCAGTGGCGTCTGTACAAACGTGCATTTCACTGTATTTTTCACCAGAATGTTTCATTGAAATTGAATTTATGATCAGATTGTATTAATTTTCCACAGCAACTGTTTCGTTTAGTGAAAATTTACACTTTTTTCTTTTTTTTTTTAAACGTGCATGCTCTGCAACACAACAAAGACAACTATTGGGCAACTATTTCAGCTGATATTGGACTAAACTAAAACGTGTTTGCCACCTCGTGTTTCAATATTTTGTACTGGGAGCAGTAATCAAAAGCTGCCAATTTTTGAAATGTATTTACAAAAACAAAACAAAACAAAACAAAAAAGTTATCATGAAAAAGCCATAGACGATCTTCGGTAAGAAGTGGGCGTTGAGTTTCTCCCTCCCTCCCTCCCTCCGTGGGTCAGCGTGGGCGGCCCCGTGTGGCAAGAAGCGAGCGAAACACGACACCCCGCCGGAGGAAGGAGGGGGTAGAGAACACGAAGTGACTGAGTGAGTGGAAAAAGAAAAACTCTGTTGCGCCGGAGAAAGCGAGAGGGACGGAGAGGAGAAGGAGAAGAAGAAGAAGAACCGGAGTGTGGAAGTCCTTGTTCCTTTTCTGAAGGCGGAGCACGGAGAGCAAGACGATGTGGAGCCGGGGTCGACCACGCGTCGCGGCTACTGCCGCCGCCGCCGCTGCTGCCACTTCTCGCGGGGAGAGTCTGTAGACATTCCGCCGCTGCAGCAGCTCCGACCGACCAACGGCAGCGCGCGACTCCTCCAAACTTTGACCTGCGCCATTCAGACCGGGCGGCCGGATTTCCCCCCGCGGAGCCCCGGGGGAAACTTCTCGCTGCCGAGCCACGAACACTCCCGTCGCTCGGAGAGAGAGAAAAAAAAGTTTGAACCTTCTCTCCTTTATGGTTATATATATATATTTTTTTTAACTCCTGGTAAAGTAACCGGGGCTGCTTGTGAACTCGAACCCCGAGCGGACGCTTTTCCCGACGGGCCGCCGCTGAGAACAAACACCGGAGGAGGAGGAGGGAGCTAAAAGGCTAACCGCCGTCTAAAGTTACCCATCGACGGGAAAAGTGACCGAAGCGGCGCTCCGACGATGAAGACCAACTCGGATTCGGGTAAGCGAGCGGCCTCCAGGGGGGGGTGGGGTGGGATGGGTGGGTGGGGGGGTGAGCCGGGCTGCAGTTTGTTGTTTGTTCCGCCGAAAAGAGCCGCTCGGCGGCGGCTAGCGGCTAGCAGGCTAACAACTCTCCGCTCCGGGGGAAAGTGTGACGGGGGTGGTGGTGGTGGTGATGGCGCTGGGAGCCGAGCTTTGTTCCAGGCAAGCCGGGAAACTCTCTCCTCCCGCCGATCCGTGGCTCTGGATACGCGAAGTGACACTTTTTTTTATTTTGTATTTTTTTAAGACTTTATTTCCAACGTGCTCGGGCGGAGGTTTACGGGAGAGGCAAGGTCTGGTTCTGGGTCGGTGCATTAAAACTGTTTGTAAAAAAAAAAAAAAAAAAAAAAAAAATCAGTCAAAGTTCATTTAAGTCAACTTTTAAGTGTGAACTCTAAGAGCTACGACGAGTTTGCACCTACACACATCTGCTGCAGCCCTCAAAATAAGAGTAATGCACGATTTATGTCACATATCTGCACACTTGTTGGGAATGGAGCTTTTTTTTGTCACTTCCTCTGCTGTCTCGAGTTCAATGTTGATTTTTTTTTTTAATACTTTTTTTTTCCCCTTCTGATGGAGTGGTTTTGCACAACAACTTATCAGCGGCTACCAGATTTAAGTCCAGGATTATTACCCTTCCTCTGTGGAGTTTGCATGTTCTGCATGTGGTTGACCTCAGTGGTTCTCTCCAAATATTGCAGGTTCGATTCCCTGAACCCCAAACTGTTCAGATTAGATGGACGGTGGTTCTCTCATTGCATCCCCCCCCCTCCCCCCCCCCCCCCCCCCGGTGGCACATTGTCTTGCATCTGTGCTGGATGTGGCAGGAGGAGCACACAGTGTTAAAAAAAATAACCTGCAAGTTGCAGAGACTGGTTGTGCAGCAGTCCTAAAACATGCATTTGACGGTTAATTGGTCTCTAAATTGACAGTGGTTGTGAGTGTGTGTGATTGAATGTCTGCCTCTGATTGCCCAGTTGTTAAGTTGGATAATAAAGTGATATCGATGATGGATGCTTTCCAGTGTTTTGGTGGATACCTGCATCACTTTTCAGAGGCGATCCTTTGTCTCCTGCACAGTATGCTGATGCAAAGGGAACGTTTTTAACTATGGTCAAAACCTATTCTAGAGCTGGTAGTGTCATTGTGTCAGTGATATGGCATACCTCCATTTATAACATCATTATATGCATCATAATTGCACAGGAACCTCCATATTTTCCTTTTAAATCCAGCTTTTTTTTGCCCCCAACAATCACAATCCTCTCCTAAATAACATCTTGGAACGAGATTAGGTTTTCTTCAGTCTTCAGCTCTTCCACTCTCGTGTCCACTGTGTTCCACTCACCTGCAGAGGAAACCAGGACTGTCCTCCAGTGTCCTTAACATTGTACTCCTCGTACTTTCACTGTGAATGGCTGCAGATGGGAACTGCAGTGTTCAAGTACAATCTCAGACTTTTTTTTTCATGCAATTGTTCGAGTATTTAGGTCCAACCATAGCTTGTGTTGCCCCAGTAATATGTATTTAGGGATGATGATGGTATTGTTTTTGGGTTAACCAATATTTGCTAATATGAGCTGATGGCACTGTGAGTGATACAGTACAGAGGAGCAGTGACTTTTTGCCTCTCACAAAATATTCCTCTGCCTTATTCTTGTTAACTTTTTATTTCTCTTTTCATTAGCACTATTGTCCTTCTCGCCACACACATTTGTCAGCATGAACAGCAGCTTTGATACTCTCCGAAATAGAAAAAGCCCCCCGGAAAAGGAATAATGGCACTCGGCTCGTCCACCAGCCGTTTGGACTGAATATCTCTTTTTTTTAATGTTTCTCGCCTTGATTAGGGGCTTAAAAATGGTGTGGGTGCATCACGACTGAGGCTGTAAAAGTGACTCACCAACTGCCGTGTGCGACTTCAGATAAACTCCAGTCTTCAATCTCCAGACGGAGGGAATCCAGTTCACCTGAAACCATTGACCACTTCTTTGAATTTTTTTAAAGCAACAAAGAAAGTGGGCAGAAGTACATGCTCATTGCATATTTTTTGACAAATCTGTGTCGATGTAATGAACACGGTTCCACCCAGACGTCTTGAGTCATAGAAAGTCAGAGTTGGTGGGCGTTTGTTCATCAGAGGAGCCACAAGGAAGTCGTCCAAATAGCGCCTGTTAAATCTGGTCATTCTTTCTGTCTTGTCCAGAGGTTCTAAGAGAAGGAAGTCGTCCAAAGGGCTGAAACTCGCTAAGTTCTCAGCAGGTGAATACGGAGAAGTGTGTGTGATTAACATGTTTTTATAATGTGTCTGGCATAGTCTAAACCAGGGGTGTCGAACATGAGGCTCCTGGGCCAAAGCCGTCCTGCAAGAACCCCCAATCAGGCCAAACCACCAAGCGAATCGTAAACATTGATTTTTGGAGACATTTCTTATGAGCATTGGACACAATGATGAGATATAGGCTGTGAAAATAGTTACTTCGTTGTTCTCAAACTAGTTCCAAAGCCATGCTGTCAGGCTGAGTGCATGCAGAATGCAACAACCATAGGTCATTTCACTGTATTTTTCACCAGAAGGTGTCATTAAATTTGGCTTTATGTGTAAATTGTACACATTTTCCAGTAGTAATTGTTTGGTTTTGTTTAAATATAGACAGATATGAAGTATACTCTGCATTGCACTAGAGAAAAACTTAATTCAAATGTTCTTAATGCACTGTTTCTCTCTGTCTGACCCTCTTGGGGTGAAATTGAGGTAAAATACAGGAGTTTTGACTTTACGCACCGACGTTTTGAAAAACGATGTCCATTTTCGGCAGAAACGCTGAAAACGATGTCGCGCAATCGCGGAGATTGAAGCGTTGGAGTTTCATCTTTACCATGTCAGGACGTCGTCAACGTTCAGGTTAAAAAGCATGAAAAGCGTCTTTCTGCAATCGAGATCAGCGCTGGGGAACTGCATCGTACTGCTTCTGTGTGTTTGTGGCAGACGCTGAGCCCTCCGGTGTTTGGCTTCACTATAATGTTTGGGCAAATAAGAGATTTGAAAAGTGGTCTGCAACCTCTCTTCCAGGCAAACCCGGGGATTGGGAACAACTTGTTTAGGCCATGCTGACCTCAGTGCTGTACACAGAAATGACTATATATTACATTATTTTGCAGGAAAACGTCTTTTGAAGAATCTTCTAACAGAGAAGAAAAATGGTACAAGATGTGAGCTTGTGTGTGTGTGTGTGTGTGTGTGTGTGGCCGGTGAAGTTGAGAAAGAAGTGTAGTGTGTATAATCGAGAATCTGGGCCAGAGTAAATCCAGTTAAACGTGTCGCTTTATGGGGGTTTTCACACACATTATGCGTATAAGGAAATTACTCGGCGGAAACTACAAGCACCGTGTTTGTTTTTGTTTTTCGTAAGCAAAAACCTCGTGTACGTTTTCATTTATCTCCACATCAAAGCCCCCCGGGGGGGGGGGAGGCACAGAGGTAGAAGGGCCCGAGGGACGTCGCTGCCGCTGCCCCTGGTGGTGACGAATCTGAAAATGAGGCGTTTGCTGGCGGAGACGATGGTTAACATGCTGCCCGAGAGCCCAAGAATAAATCCATTTGCCTATTTTTCGTCGATCGCCTCACTTTTACACTTGTTTGACCCGTCCTTTGTGCTGCAATCGGAGCCAATTCATCAAATGTGGTTAAGTAAAGTTAAAGTCGTGTCTCTTGGGAAATCGTAAACCCCGCTGTTTTGAATTTCACACATTTTTCCCCCCAAACCTATTGCGATTTTCACTCACTCGGGTTGTGATTCGTTCTCCACTGGACATTCAGACTCGGTTCAGTCAGAAGTGCCTTGCGGTGAACATGCGGCAGGCAGAGATCCAGTCCCCGTAATGGATGTTTTAAGAGGGGAATGCCTCGCCACAACACAGCGTCATAATTACATATATGTCTTTTAGATCTCTGCTGCTTCGGATAACTTGGTACATCGCAATGGAAAAACTCAGCCCGAGCAACATTTTAGTCAAACTGAACCTTTTTCAGACGAGCAGATATCCTGTTGAAACTGCTTTAAATGACAATATTTAGCAACTAAGAGCTGCTGTCATTTCACCAAATCACAGATAAATTCTACATCATTCGAACTCAGATTAAGGATATTTTACATTTGTACAGAAACGTTGCAAAAAAAACATTTCTATGAGACTGAATCTTCACAAGTAGCCTTTTTATTTTTGGAGGACGTCTCGGCAAACATGTCCGCAGCCTATTTCAGACTTCTGAACATTGTATTCTCTCCTAATGACTTCCATTATCCAGCAGACCAGATTAGGAAGGTTATTTTGCACACTTCCGTTCCAGAAGTCGCCGGGCTTCTTTTAGCCGTCGGCCCCGCAGCGGAGGACGTCTCCCTTTGTGTTGGTAAATTATGCTAAAGCCGCCGCCGCTGTGCTGGCTCCGCTTTATAAGAGAAAGCCTACTTGGTTCCCGTTGTTCTGCATTTGCAGTGTGATTCAAATCAACTTCCCTCAAGTTTTCAGGGAGAAACTTAAGGGAAGTTAAGCAGGTTTTTTTTGCAAGTTTTAATAGGCGACCAATTCTGTCATAAAAAAAAAACAAAAACCCAGGAGGGAGCCATGATTTGCAGCCACATGCAAATTATATTATGTGTAACTATGTTTCTATATATATATGGGTCAGCTTCCACTCTCTTCCTATCAGGAAGTCTGAAGTCTGGCCTCAGCAGCTCCAGCTCCAATTTTCCGCCTGTGTTACTTCTTATATCAACAACGCGCCACATGTGAGACGTCACAGCTGCAGAAAGCCAGCGCACTTTGTTGCACTCTGTATATGTGTGTGTGTGTGTGTGTGCAGTGAAAGGAGTCATACATGAGCAATTAGCTGGTGTTAAGTCTGGTTAAGGCAGGGCTGCTGTTTATGGCCGTGTGTGTGTACAAGTATGTGTGTGTCTGTGTGTGTGCCCATATGTCTGTCACACTGTTTCTCTACCTGACGCTGATGTGGTCACAACAAAGTGAGTGTTTGACTTTTACCAGCGACACCAAATTGCCCTTGAGGAAGAGCGTTCGGTTGTGGCCAGGTTGACTCAGCCTGGTAGGTAATTACAGGAAGAGCAGCTCGACGTCTTTATGCCGATTCCAGTGGCTCTAATAACACTGGTTAGACCAAAGCTAATGAACCGCAGTCTCATTTTTGTGTTTTTAGACGACGACGACGTCGAGTTTCCTTTGGGGAAGGGACTCTGCCGTCTCACCGTTACGCTGGATTGTACCGACGGCAGGATTTACGCTGCGAGTCGAGTGGTTTGTGTCGGGGCCGGTTTGAGAAGAGGTGCCGGAGGCTGACGGGCAGCGACGCCGCGGTGCCGTTTCTCTTTTGCGGACGCCTCGTGTTCCAGGGTTTAGTGGCGACGCTGTGGGGGGAAAAAAGGAAGAACTTTGCGGACAGTAGCGGGGCCTTGTTGGAATGTTCCTTCTGAGATTAAAGCAAGCCGAAGCTGCATTTCCGTTGTTTCATAATCTGGTTAATTCAAACTTGAATCAAAAGACACTCCCTGAGGTTGTGTTCCTGAGAGCAGGCAGATCCCATGACATCATGATGAGCGGTGTTATTTTCTCAGACTGGGCGGGATCGCGGTGTCTCCGGGTAAATGATATCAAATTGGCCTGTGTGTGGCGAGCGCAGGTGATACCCAAATGCTTGAGTTGAACTGCGCTATTTTAAAATTGCAGTGAGGCGGTGGGCTGCCGTCCGGTGGCTCTTGAGCTCTGACTCCTGGCATTAAGCTGCTGTTATATTAAATATTTGGTTTCTGGTGCTGACAAGCCAGTGGGCAGACGGACGTTGAGCTGATGTGTCCAGTTTACTATTGTAAACGTCTTACCTGTGTTACATTGGTACTACCTGCGGCAGCCATGTTGTTTTCCAACTTGTCTAACTTCTAAAAACTCATGTTGTGTGAAACATTTGGACAGGGTATGTTGTTTGTGCTGTATCGGCTGTACCAGTTTTGAAGATTTATAGTGGTTATACAAGTAAAAGGTTCGCATTTTGTTTCCATGCACAGGATCTCGGCTGCTGCAGAATCAGATCTGGTTTCTTGTGTATTTCAGCTCCAGTCGGCTTAAAGTCGCACTGTCCTTTTAAGAGGAAAGCACCATAACCCCAAAAATCCCCTAAATACTTGTATTTCTGACAGGATGTACTCTTTTCTTTTTTTTTCCCCCCCCCCCAATGGTTTTCCTCCCATTATGTAGTGGCTGTGAGTGATCAGGTCGCCTCGGAGGTTGACCTGATCACATTCCCGATTACCGCCGAGCCAGGCCTGGGCAAGCAGACCCTGGAAAAACTCCACCGGAGTGACGTCAGCATCTCTCCTGTGTGCCGTCAACTGGCGGCCCGGGTCAGCGCTGCCGAGAGCATCTCCCCGTGTTGCGGCAGAAGCTGTTTTCCTGGAAGTGTGTGTGCACGGTGGCTTCCAGTGACCCGCACCAAGCATAGAGTGTAGACAACAGCCGGGACATGGTGGCCAAACAAACACAAAGGCAAGCGTGAACGTACAAGCTTCGCTTTTAACAAATAAAAAAAAAAGGGATTTTAAGGTAACGGTTGAAACAGGGAGGGGGAATAGAGACGTCTCTTTCAGTAGTGACTGTTTTACGGTTGGAAAAATTGATAATAGGAGTAAAAACAAGGTGTTTTAAAACATTCTAGAATCCAAAACCTGATTACACATCAGATAAGTAAAAACCCTGCAACCTGAATTCTTAAGTGAATAACTAAATAAAACTCGCACTACCCTTGTTTTTTTTTTCCTTATGGAAAAAAGGTTACAAAAGAACACTTTGTGACGATTGAAGAGTCAAATGACGAAGTCTCGCAATAAATTCCCTCCTCTTCCCTTCCGGTAAATTGATGTCGGCTCATGACTCATCCTGCGACCGAGGGGGCTTCGTGAGACTTCACCCAATAAAAATGCAAATGCAAGCGTCGCCTGTGTCTCGTCTGCGCCGACGTCTTCAGATTCCGCCTCGAACTGGCGTGAGCGTGTGTCACGCGTGTTTCCAGCAGAAATATGATGAATCAAGCATCAGTTACAGAACGTTCCCTCTTAAGCACTTCTGTTTCTTGGTGGGGGGGGGCTTCGGCTCAGCGCGGTTTCAAATATGTGATTGAGAGACGGAGGCCTAAACCTGACATGTATTTTAATAACTTACCCAACTTGGCCAGGTTTCTCCTCCTCCCCAAGGATCAGCAGTTCTCGCCAGTACAGAGCTATTTTTTTTGCAGAATTTTCAAAACGATGAACTCAACTCTCTGGTAGCTGTTATGTTTCTATTGACGACGGCTGATGACAACGTGACGACGTGATTGAGCCGGTTTGACATTTACCGGCTCTGCTGTTTGTGTGGCTGCTAAAGTGACTTTGACTCTATAATGAACCTGGAAGGTTTCCTGGTCCGTGTTGGAATGACATTATAAAGCTGAATCATGCTGGTTCTGTGTTGATCGGCGCTTGATGTGGCACAACTGGTATTCACAGGTTAAAAAAAAAAAAAAAGAAGAAGAAGAAGGGATTAAACGGGTGTTTTACTGACAGTTTAAGGCTTCAGTCTTTTGAAGTGGTGTTCTCTTCCTGTGTCTGAGCTTATGGGAAATCTGGTGCGAGGACAGTGTGCTGTCACAGTACCTGGGCAGTAACTTTCCATTTAATTTCACTGTGAGGAATTCGGCTCTGGAGCTGTCAGAAAGCAGACACGCCAGTCCAGTCTTTCTCTGACAAACCCCAGGCTCCCTCTCTGCGCACACTGTCATTTGTAAAGCGCAGACAGTGCCACTTTTTTAAGTCCAAGAATGTGCTCATCATCGTCTTATACCGTCTGCGTCGGCCGAGCTATTGGATCAGTATCTCTTAAAGTGTTTACGATTGAGTGGATGTGCACGGGGGTCTGTGACGGCTGACCCCCCCCCCACCCCAGCGGGGCGGATGAAAAGAGGGAGCTGGTGAAGTGGAACCAGCGACTCGCTCCGGCGAGCAGATAAGGACGAGTCCATGCGGGAGGACAGATATCTGCTAAACACCTGACAGGATACAGAGCTTCCGCGCTCACAGGAGAATCTCTTCCCGTGTTTAACTTGTCCGTCGATCAGCCAATATTGATCAGAAATGAGCTTAAATGAGGCAGCGTGTACAGACTTGTTTTTAGTAATATTTGGTCATTTATACTCAAAGCTATTTTGAAGGTTTTTTTTTTTTTAGTGGCTGTTGGGGAGGGTGCCGTGGCAATCGTCTGTTGTTGGTGGTCATCCAGAGGAGGCATAGAAGAGTTCCCTGTTGAGTTCCCTCTGGTCCGTCACCCGGCCAGCAGGCCTGCCTCCTAACACACTTTAGAAGGGTAAGTTGAAAGATTACAGGAGTGGTCCTGTATGGCTCCGAGCAACACGGCCCACATTGCCAATGTCAGTAGTAAAGTAGTTACAACCAAGTCTCTGTTGGAGGGGAACGTACCTACTGAATGCAGCCTGTTGTCACGGTGTGATCTAACGCGGAAGGGTGTTTAGAGGTAGTCAGTCAGGCAGGTTATATTCACGCAATTACAGTGACCTACAGTGGGTGGCAACATCTATTAATTTACAATCAAACGGTAGCATTGGCATGCGCTTAAAGCGAACCGTGGCTCTCATTGGCACCGCGCTGCACTTTCACTGGAAAGTCTCAGCTAATTCATTAACCAGTTGTCAAATGATGCTAAATAGTTGGATTTTTTATTTTTTTTTCCACCACAGGAGACCACCTCAAGAGCCGCTGAGGGGAAACTCTGTCAACAGGTTACAAAACGGCACAGTTTGGTTTTGTGGTTGTTTGGACTGGTTGGTCCAGCCCAGGCTTTAACCGCCGCGACTCTCTGTTGACTTTGCACCTGCGTCTTGCAGACCACACTGCTCGGCACAAAATGCGAAGCTTTGTGGCTCCTGGTGAGGCCTTCAGGGTCACCAAGCTTGGTTTCTATTTACATTGTCACTGATACAAGCCAGCGTACTCTTTAAAATACCTGTGCGCTCATGTAAATGCAGGAGTCGAGTGAAGAATACTGCTGAAGCCAGACTGTTTTGCTTTTTTTTATTTATTTTTTTTATTTTACACCTTCTTGTGATGTGTCAGTGTCCGTCTGTGTGTTGCTTTGCTGAGCTCATTCATAAGGACTCTAAAATGTTTATGCAGCCAGCCACTGATAAACAACTGCCCATGGGCGTATTTTTACAGGGTTGGCGTCGTTTGGAATCGATTATGATGTCGTCAAGTGTCTCGGTTGATGCTTTTTCTTTACACCGCTTCATATTTGTGGCCCTGACCAACCTTGAACGTGTCTTCAGTCATCAGTTTTATATAGCAAAATAGAATTCTTGTTAACCGAAAACCAAGTCGGCAGCTCGATTTTCTGCATGTTTTCTATTCTGGCTTAATTCAACTTTATGTCTAGAAACATGCAGCCTGTTCCAGTCGCCACTGGGTCAAAACGCAGGATGCACTTTGGACAGATTGCATCATGCTGAGCCCTGCAAGCGCTCTCACACGGGAGTCGTGTGAACGTGTTTAATCTGCGTGTGGAGCAGGGGTCAGCTGGCCGGGCTGTCCTCCAGCGTTCTTATCAAGTCAGACTCTGATCAGCAGCTGGAGAAACTGTGGACGCGCTCGCTCGCGTCGTCGATACGTCACAATGCAACTGCCAAGGAGCGACGAGATTTAGCAAAATTTGCAAAGTGGGGCCGAGCTGGAAATTTGAAGAGGCAAGATTTTGTCGTGTCCATTTCAGGATGGGTCTGATGGCGGTGTTAAGAAGTTGCTTTGTGGGAAGAAGCTGGAGACCCGATGAAGACCTGACATTATCAGGCGGAACGTACAAACTGCAGAATGACCCCTGCCTGGAGTCCAACTCCTGTTTTCTAACTAAATAGTAATTAATGGTATTAGGTTTTTTTTCTAGAATACATGTTTCTTACAAAAAGACGGTTGGCGTGTCTGCAATCCATGACCTGAGAGGAGGGCGAGTTACTTTCACTAGAGTCCTTGTGTCAGAAATACTTGAATCAAAGCATAAAAAACATAAGTGTCAAGTCTGAAAGACATATTTCTTGGGATTGAAAGGGACCATTACCACCAGCCGGTCTGTATCGATCTCTGTTCAGCACTGGAGAAGTGCTCTGAATGCACACTTCATACCCAAAACAAAAAGCTGCTTGTGGCTCCGCAAAGCTGAAGCATAAAGACTTTTTTTTTTTTTTTTCAATCAGAAATTCAACTGTCCACATAATGAATGGGCAGTTCTGGAATGTTGAGAGTTCGGCCAATCTGGTCGTCGTCCTTGCTTTATCCAAAATTATAACTGTCGCTTATTATCTGAAATGTATTTTTACCAATTTCGCCTGCAGGAATGACCTTTGGCACTTGTTTTGAAAGTCAGGATTCGTCCTCCCGAGCAGATTTGGACCGTTCAGGATCACTATGTGAAGCTCCATGCTGCTTTATGTCGTTCCTACAGCACAAGTTATGAAATAATCAAATGTTGGTTTGAATGAATTTTCCTGTTAGCGCCTCTTATCAGTCTGTGGGAAATCCTGTTACTTTTTCTATGACTGTGTTTATCTGGTGTGTGAGCGCGTTTCACATCTATAATGTTTAATGCTGATATTACCTCAAGGGCAATTATTTAGAAAAAACATTTTAACACTCAAAAACTTACTTCTCTTTTTGCAGACCTTCAACTAGCAGCTTTTTGATCGCGGATAAATCGTGTCCTATTGAACTGAAGGTGAAAGAATGATGAAATGCCACTTATTTGAGCTATCGGCTCCAAAACATCGCTACGACGTTGGTTAATTCGTGTGCCATTTTATTATTAAAAGCCATAAAACATTGATCACTTGCTCAGATGTTCTTATTGGTAGTTTCTTGTTACTGATGTAAATAGTAAACAAAACAATGATGTTTTTCTGTGCCTACATTACCTCCCACCATCAAAGCCGAATCACAGCTTTCTACTGTTAATATGAAACGCGTGAAAACAGAAGGAGCACCGCGCCAAATGATTGAGAAGCTCGCCCTGGCCCTTTATTCAAATCGGTTCACAGCAGGAATCCCAGCTGCTGAAACTGTAAAGGAGAATGTGGGGCTGGACTTGCCTTGTTGGCCGCTTCAAAGGTAAGCCATAAATCTTCCCCAGTGATAAGAAAGGCACCATTTGATCAGGACGGCACCATTTGCAGGCCCTAAAAGTTGTCTGTGTTTCCTTTCTCCTGTCTGACCCCTCTCTGGCACCCACGCCAATGGACGCCATTAAAACACGCTGAATCCTATAAAAAAAAAAAAACCTATGTTTTCTAAAAAGGTTTTTTTTTGTTTGTTTTTAAAGCCGCATACATGATGAATGAGCCAATTGAAAGAACTGCCCTGAATGAGAAAGAAGCCTGAATCATTTCAGCATTGAGGGGCAGCATCACCTCACATGTGGATTTGTTGGGCTGAAAGCCACCGTCCTTCATTTGTTAACTTGTGCCACCCATTTGGCGGCGCTGATGAACGAGCCGCGTCTTCTGTTTTTTTTTTTTTTTTTTTTATTGAAATGTGAAAGTCAGTTAGTCCCCCAGACACTCACTCACTCATCTCACAGCATGCACACTTAATTCGGGGGGGTCTGGACCCCCCACATGTCCCGAAAATGGGTGATCTCTGTCTTGCATTAACACACACACTCACGCGCGCGCACACACTTTTTTAATTTTCTCACTCAAGCCGGCGAGCGTGCCGTGCTCATTTGGAGCTGCCTTCTGCCTGCGGTGACGCCGTCGTGCCTCCGTCTTTAATGTTTTTACACAGTCACCCTGTCTCCAGACTGGAAGATCCAACTTTAATGCAATAGAGGAATTAAGACTGCGGTGGCTCTGCCAATGAGGGAAAAGCTGACTAACGCACCCAGACGCCGTACGCGTAGAAAGTCCCGCGCTGGCCGCTCGACATTTTACAGATCTCATGTCATCCGGAGAGAATTACTGTCGCCGCGCTACACGCCACACGCCGCACGACGCGGCGGATAAACGCCGCGAGACGAGCCAGAAGAGTGGCAGTGCAGATCTGCGGTGATCTGGTAGTAATTATCAATCTTCATGTTCAAGATGGGAAGAAAACTGATGCAAGATTGTGCTTCGCTGCAACAACTGAGACACTTCAAAAAAAAAAAAAAAAAAAGCCAGATGGTTGTAATTTGGATTCTTTGGTTAAATAAAAGCAATATAAACTATACTTTGGATATGTATGTAAAAGAAAAAAAAAACTTTGTCATGGTTTTCATGCCGTTTTATCTCATGCCATCTTCTCCCACAACTATTTACTTTGAGAAAAGTTGTGTTTTCCCTCGGAGCGTTGTTAAAAAGTTCCCCACTGGGAGCTGTTTTACCGTCGTCGTGTAAACGGACACCTCAAGCGCAATTCAAGGTTTTGTAATGTTAATTTAATTAGTAGAGAAACGATCTATGTTTGTAGTTGCTTCAGGCATAATTACAAACGTCTTCACATGTTTGCACGTCCAGGCTTCAGACGGTTCCTACTTTCACAAACAACAACAACAACACTTAACTGGGCAGTTGCAGGCAAACCAGCAAAAACGCCTTAGATTAAAGTAAATGTAGGATTTTGACACACCCATTTTGGAAAACTAGAACTAGTTTAAATCTATTGACCAGGTCATCCGTGCATAATTGAAGCAGACGTATTTGATTCAGGGTGACGAGTCGGTGTGCTTTAATTGTCATCCTGTTTCACCACATTGTATTTCAGCTCCTTCAACTACTGTGTGTCACCCTTCCTGAACAATTCCTCCCATGTCGCTCTTGAAGTTTCTCACTGATTTCCTTTTAAAGTTTGTTTTTGTTTGTCATTTACACTGAAGAGTTATAGTTGGGAAACAGGATGATACCATATGAAATTGAGGTTTTCAACCTTATTGTAGATATTAATCTCTCGAACTGTGTGTGATGACTGGAGGTTTTGACATTAGTTCCAATACTATCATACATGGGACCAATAATACATCTTATCACAATGAACTTTAAATGTTGGTTCAGAATGTAGGGAACTGTCCCCTTTTGTTTTTTTGTTTTTTTTTCCTCTTCGTCCTCTTCCTCTTGTCTGTCCTATCAGAGTCACATCAGTGAAGTGAATCTCTGGCATTGTTGTAATCAACTGTGGAGCCTCTTTGTCTGTGTGGAGAGACACTGAAAGGAAAACGGCATGATGGGAAAGAAGGGGGTTGCGGCGGCGAAAGGAGGAGTTGAAATTTGATTGGCGTGAGCCACAAGTATGAGTCACCTATCCAGCTCTCTGGATTTGGAACTACAGACCTATTCTGGGCTGCGGTGTGTGTGTGTGTGTATGTGTGTATATGTGTGTGTGTGTGTGTCCCAATCAAATAGCTGAAGTCGCCAAATTTGCCTGGTTGCCTCAGCCTGTGAGTGTGTGTGTTGGAGGAAAATGAAAGTAGTCTGGCGACCAAACCACAACACAGCAGCCAGGTTTAAAGTCAAGATATTTATCTTCTCTGCCTCTCGGCTGCTCCGAAGCTCCGTCAGGGCCTCCGTCAGGGTGTTCGCGGCGGAGTTTTCACCAATAGCCTGTGGGGACGCTTTAGTTCAGTGGGTTTTCTGGGTTTTCTGGGTTTTGCCGTCATTCAAAGTGAAGCAAGTCCAAGACACCGCATTTGGAAATCCTCGCGTAAAATATCTTTTGAATGACTCGATCATTGTCACGTACGGCGATGAACTCGGCTCACGCTGGTGGCGTGTCCCGTGCAGAGCGAAGTCGCTCTCGCCCCGCTTCGCCGTAGATCACGTGACCCGCATGCTTTACGCCAGACGTCCTTCAGCAGTGGGGACGAAGGAGCCTGAGCCACGTTGACGACTGTCAGCCGGTGAACATCTTTCTACCACCGTCCTGACTCTGTTATCGGAACACCATCGCAAAAATCGAGACGACAACATGGAAGTATTGAGCAGACGGAAAGAAAACCTGCAGTTTTTTTTAATATCAGACTGAAATTTCCCAATGACCTCTCCAGACGTCGGAGACGAGCAGTTTGATGTAAACCTTTGTCCGTGACGGTTTTAGCTTTGCCGTGTTAAAAACAAACTTCCAGCAGCGGGATCAGTCGAACAACCCGACCCTGAAGGTTACATTTCCTCTCTCCGGACCGATCGTTTTTTTTTTTTTTCCTTTCATCTCTCAGGGTCTCGAGCATTTTGCTCAGTGACTTGATGAAATTGTTCTCCCAGCCGATTGCCCGGTTGGAGGTCCACAACCAGCCGGTTGTTTTTGTTCACTGTGGTCGAGTGTCATCACATTATTTTAGATTTATTTTAGACGTACATACAGGCCAGAAGAATTGGCGGTTCTATTCTCTGGATCACTCCGGCTTCTCATTGTGCGTCTCGTCAAACTGATAAACCCGTAAGACAGACGTGCCGAGTGAGACGGGCAGGTAGCCAGAGGCTCAGCCGAATGGTTTACAGGGTTATCATTTTCTGAAAGGAAAAACAAGCTCAGACGAGTTCGAGAGCACGTGTGCATGCTTGTATGTGTCGTTCCCCCCCCCCCCCCCCGCTGGGAAAGGAGGCCTGAAACTGATAAGTGTGCAACCTTGTCCCGAGACGCCGCAGATTAGGAGACAGAAGTTTGAGCTCTGAGATCACCACTGATGTGATTGTTTAGGATTTTGTCCCTCATTAACACCCCAGTAACGCTCCTTTTCCTCTGAAGATCGCCTGCTTTCATGCTCGATAATCTGTTCTGCCTCTCTGGTCTTCCCATCGGGGCCCACAGTGCTGGAGCAGGGAGACTGAAGGGTGCAGGAGATATTGGCAAGTGGCCGCAGTAACGTCACTTTAATGTCTTGGAATTAGACGTATAACCCTGAAAAGCCTGTTTAATGCAATGGATGCTTTCCCTTTATATCAGAATGTTATGACAGACTCTTGAACACACACACACACACACACACACCACGCCGGGGCCATTTCAATCACAGCCTTGGCTTCCTCCGGGCTGCTTCGAACTGCTCCAGGACGCGACATGTTTCTCTCTGGACCATCAAATCACATATTGGAGCAGTTTGTGCGTCTCAGTTGTCGTTATATACCAGGGAATTGCAACTTTGATGATCGTGAGTGACGCAAAAAATATCATCCTGCGTCTGCAGAGGGCCAAAAGCACATCTTGCCCACCAGTATTTATAACCCCCGTTAATAAAGTTATGTTGAGTCATTTCAAATTATACGTGGTTTTAGATGTGCTCATTTTGAAACTGGGTCGTGGCGACCGCGGCGGCGGGGGCCATGACGTCTGCCTGCCCCACGTATTTTCGTGCCGCCGTGTCAAACGGTCAAACGAGCAGCTTTCTTCCTCTGCAGAGCCGCAGTGTGGAGAGTGGGGCGACGCAGCTGCCTGCTTCATCACAAACGGCGAGTCTGTGTTTGGCTTGGATCGCTCGCCGTCTACGGGAAGCATCACTCGCAGCGGGGCCAGTTGAAAGCAGGAGCCCCCCCCAACCCCCCCGAGTGCAGGGACGGAAAGTGACCACAAGAGAACCTGTGGGCTGGTTTAAGTTAAGCAGCGCCGCCGCTCTGGTGGCGACTTTTAAGCAGCAGCGGTGTCACCAAATCCGCCAGCAAACCCAGCAGACGTCGTCATTATCTGGACAAATTCTTCTCTTTCCAGCTCGGCTCGTACAAACGGTTATTTTGAGTCTGCAGCCTTTAGCTGCAGATTCCAGGAATCAGATGTGTGGGTACTGTGCTGGTAAATGAAAATATTTTATCTTCGTCTAATTTTTTACAGATGTGCGTGTGCGTGTGTGCCTTTTTAACATTTACACCTCGGTTCCTTCATTATGCACCAACACACACGTGTTCGTTTATTTCCTGTTGCGTCAGGCGTTTTCTGGGTAAAACGTGCCGCCATTAGCTCCTCGTCCTCATTTCACACTACGATCTTCAGTAAGCGACGGTGCTTTGCACTTTAAAGGCAGCGGCAGAACACCCCTATTAGTCCCGTCATTGTTTTAGTCTGTAAAACTAACCAAGATCACGCAAATTTCACACTTTCAATTTGTGTAATTTGGTTTTATCTGCCGCTTCTTTCACTCGTCTTCATTTTGTCCAACTTCTCTAAGCACATCACGGTTCTCGGGCTCTTACCTCAGTAATGCTCTGTAAACAGACATATTTTGCCTCGTCTCTCTACCCCACTAAAGAGATTACAATACGTTTTCTGTTCTTCTCACAGCTTTTGGGCGCCTCTTCTCCCAAGTCCTCCCTTCCTCCCCCCCCTCCGTCAGTCAGTCTGTCTCTCTGTAAGTCTGATCTAATGAACAGATCATGTGAGGTGGAGGTGAAGGTTCACGCCGTGCACCTGCTGGACGGTCGTCCTCGGCTCCCTTTGATCTCCACTCGCTTGTGTTTCTTCTTCTTCTTCTTCTTCTTCTCTCACCTCTTTACGCTTTCCACCTGATTTCCTGCTCGCTCCGTTCTCTTCCCCCTGCTCCTCCCCGGGTTTAAGCCTCTGGCTCCGAGAATTCAAACTTCATGCTTTGAGGGTAATTATGAGATCAGCTCGGTGAGGAGCGGAGAGTGTTTAAACGGTAGTTTTGGGCTCAGGACTCCTCATTAGAGAGGCAGTGGATTGTCTGTTGTGTCGCAAAGGGGTAGTTAACTTCCTAAGGCAAAGATGGAAACCCAGACAATTTAGTGTGTCATTAATCATCGCAGTATATTTAAGACGGCAGCAGCTTACCTCCAGAGACCATAATGTATTTTGGTTTAGTTTGAACCCTTTTTTTTTTTTTTTTTTTTTGTAAAGATTTGTTTGTTTGTTTTCCTCTGAATGCTGACTCAGCACATGCCCAGCGCCGTTTACGCCCAGCAGAGATTCCCAGTTTCCTGCTTTCACCCATTTGCTTCCTGCCTTTCTGTGTTGTCCTGATCTCGCTCCCGATAAACGCCGTCCAGATTTCAGCAGCCCGGTCCCCCCCCCCCCCCCCCCCCCCCCGGCCGTTTTAACTGCGCGTCGCAGTGCAGTGCCCCTGAATCATTACCCCCGCGGACAGACACCGGCCGACCTTTCCCAGCGGCTAAATTTAGACGCGGCGAAGAATGGGAGGAAGGGAGGGAAAAATAAACGGGGGGATAGATGGATAGATGGAACAACATGTTGAAGAAACTGGTCGGGCAGCGGAGGAGGCGTTGGTGTTTGCCCTCGGCAGCTTATGGGCCGTTCTGGACAATACCCCCAATGATGGCTATCGGGTATTATGAGCAGTATTCCGAGCGCGGTGACGTCAGCGTCCCAAAGAAAAGCAGACCTGCGTGTTAAACCCCCAACCACCACTGATTGCTGCGCCGCAGACAGCGTGTTGCTCTTGGAAAGGAGAACGCAGGTGGCTTGGGACTGCGGGCTAATAGTAAATGAGTCGTCCTGCCCTGTACTTGGCTATATTTAGACTCCAGTGAGCCCTGAAATGTTGTGTTTCACCTCCGGCTGACGATCGCAAATTCTCCCCGTCTGCACCGGAGTTCGCCAGACATCACAAAAGCTGTTCGGGCGCCGTCGAGTTCGCTTGTCGTAGCCTGTCTTTGCATCCACGAACTTCTGCACTATAATGCAGCTGGTCTGTGGAGTCGCCGCCCACAGGGACTGGTTTAACGGACCTGTGTGGTGATTTCTGGAAGCTCTGCCAGTTTGGCGTGGTGTTTTTAAAGGTTTCCAGGCACATTTTGTAGAAGGATGTCTGGGAGATTGGCGATTTACAATCCATTTACACCTCTGTAAAACGTTCTGCACGGCACAAGAGTGAATAAAAGCGCCAGTAAAGTGCCAGTAAAACCTGCACGAGGACTGAAATACTTGCATATAGTTGTCTACGTGCGCACTAAAACAAGGCTGTGAAAAGTACAGTTCTTATGCTTCTCAAGTGTTTCTTCACCGGTATTACCTTTTTGCTTTTCGTCATACTTTTATTACGTTTGCTTCCATAACTTTGTAATTTTGTAAAATAAAGTGCAAACAATGAAGACGTTTAACACATTTTAGCAAGTCGGTTGCCCTAATTCATTATATAATTATCTTCATCCAATGTTTCCTTCACTAACCTGAAATGGGCTGAATCTTATCAGACACTTTATGTCGTTTATTTTGAGACTTATTTGCATTGGATTTCCTGGAAATATGATCGACAATTGTTTCATGCAAATTGAGTTTCCTCTCCTCACAGAGGACTAAATAATGAGTCAGCGGTTTCTTCCACGTAACCTGCCCTCACTTTTGTGGCTGGACTGACAAAACAGTTCTGTCAAACCGGAGTGATCTGCGTTGTGTCGGAACGTATGAAACGGTGCGAACGTGTCATTGAATTTACACAAAGAGTGGGTTTGATGTTCCTTCCTCCTCGTCTCAGAGCTGCAGGGGCCAAACTACTGTGGGTTTCCCATCGTGACATTTGTTTCCTTTGTGCTGCTGCTGCTGCCGCTGCCGTCCTCCCACTGTCTCGGCCTTCTGTTTTCGCTCACATGACACAAGCCAGCAGCTGTAACAGATGAGCAGCGGAGGTCCAGTTGGAGCTGCATCTGTCTGCGGTGCCGTCTGCTCCTCCCTCGCCTCACCTCTGAGCCCCTCGAAGCCACCCTCCTGAGCACCGACGGATAAAACAAGTCGACGGCCCCGCTGTACTTTTCAAGCACGAGTTGATGTATGCGAAGGCGAAGGCGTGCGTCCGCTGTCAGGACGGGAGCGCCACATCCTTCGCGTTGTAAATACGGCGCGACGGAGACGGATCGCAGCCTCTCCTGGACGCCGGCCCGAAACTCCACACTCCTTTTGGCAAAGTTCCTGTAATTGAATCATATTTTGCCTTGTTTGTCGTGACTCGGCCCTTTATTTTTAGCGCTAAAAGCTTTTGTTGCTAGGAGACTGGCGTCCGAGTGAGGGAGGGACGGAATGAAAGGGAGAATAGAGGAAGAAAGAGACGGTAGCGGTGTTGAGGGGGAGAAAGGCGGAATCTGTGAAAGCTTGAACGACAAACGAGCGAGCTATGAGTCAGCAGGGACATCTGCAACACACACACACACTCACACTCACACTCACACTCTCTCTCACACACACACACACATGCAGTGGTCATGGTTGCTATTCCTGTGTTCTTTGTCTGTGTGCTCTGTGCACCCACGCATGAACCCACTTACCTCTCCCCACGAACCTGAGTTGTGGGTCTGTGTACTTTTTTGTGTGATATTAGCTCGCCCACTTTGATTTAATTCAACCCCCCCCCCCCCCGTGTGCGTCAGCGTGCACCACATGTGTGTTTTCCTATCGGCGTACCCCATTATGCAGCGGTGTGTCACAACGCCTAAACCCTGTCCCCAGTGACAGGAGCTTTATTGTCTGCCGGATGAATCATACGCCGCTCGTACCCCCATTAGTAGTCTGACTTAAAATGGCTATTAGCAACTCTCGCAGCCAGCTCGCCCGTCTTTTGGCTCCGTTTCCGAGCACCGTAGGAGATCAGCGAGCAGCATGTGGTTTATTAGTCACCTGTTTTTTTACAGTATCTTTTTTTTTTTTGTCTTAAGTAAAATGGCCAAAATTCTGGATTTAGAGAGTTGAAGTCACACAAAGCTGGTCGAGATGCACAGTTAAACCTTTTTTTTTCATAATAAACCAGTAAAAGTTCACCACTTTGTTCGCCGGCACTCAAAGTACGACCGTTCAACAAATCAAGTGTTTTCTTAACGTTACAAGGCTTGTTGTCATGCGGCCGCCGGCCACTAGTCGGTGCTGCTGAGCCTTCAGTGTTCGAGCAGCAGTTCTGAAAAACTATGTAAAGTTTTAAAAGCAGGGCAGCGGAAAGTTAGAGAGTATTGTAATATATTCGTGAAGAGAGTGACAGCAGGAAAAAAGAAAAGTCGGTACAATGAAAAATGTTATTTTATGCATTCTTGTGTGAAAAATATACAGTCATTTATTTAGTTTTCTAGTTTTTTCCACAATACATAAGTTGGCCAACTGCAGTATCATTTCACCTTGTATTGGCCCATATGGAAGTACATTTCATAATTCTAATGCTGAGAACTGATTTTAAAAGTACAAATCAGTTTGATTTGGTCAAATGGTTTTCTCGTTAGCAGAGCCAGTGGTCAATAGGCTTCCAGTGTTATTTACTGATATTTAGTGTTTTTATTCCTCAAAAAAAGTTAACAACAAGACAAATATCTCAAATTTCTCTTTTTCCACTTATGAACTGAGCCCTCTGATACAGAAATAACTCCTTTGTTTTATTGGACGTAGTGGATGATGGAATCGGTATATTTAACTTGAGTTGAGAAACTCTGGTGCAGCATCTTCCCGTCCCGAAGGGGAAAGCAGGTCACAGTTCCTCAACCGGTGTGTGTGTGTGTGTGTGTGTTTCAGTTATTGAGCCAGACGTGGGGTTTCGAGGCAGAATCGTATGCAACACCTGAACGTCTGACGCGAACCGTTCATCAGTCAGAAACACTTTTTTGTCCTTGTAACGTCTCAAACGGCGTTTAATGAACAGCAGCTTTCGACTCTGCGCCAGACTTTTCTGTGGTTTTTTTTCTCTTTCATAGGTTTTTTTAGTTGACAGAGCGACGCTTGTTGTGGTGAGACGTTTCCACGTTTCCTCCCTTCAGGCCGAACGCTCTGCAGCAACTTCTACCACTACTTCTACTACGGACCTTACAACACTACTTCCTCAACTTGTGCGTTGATGTCATCTGCACTTTGGTTTCGCCGTGTCCTACTTGTTGAGTTTTTTTTTTTTGTTGTTTTTTTTTTTTTCCATGACTCACTTTGACTTCATTTGCACCTGCTAATAAAAATCCGTATGCGGTTAAGAGAGAACATGTGCTAATTTCAAAAGCGGCTCGTAAATAAAGCGCGGTATCGCGTTCAGGGTTGGATTTAACCTTGTTTGTGAAAGCAGTGGAGCTCGACGCAGCGGGTGTGAAGAGCCTGTTGTCGTCCACTCGGCATCACAAAAACGTTTTTTTAAACACTTTTTGTTTCATCAGTTGTTGCACCGATTCACCGGTTTCATTGTGAAGGGCTGACGGTGACGTCCACTCAGAGCAAGAACCACTGAAATACACCCCGTGGCAAATATATCGGATATCTTTTTTTAGTAAACGCGTTAAAAATCGGCCGCAAACCAGTGACATGCCTGCGATTACTGCTATTACATATCGGGCCTCTGGAACCAGAGTGAGAGCTGCTGGTACAACATTCACAAGAGACATTAGTGTGGCTTTGTTCTCGCCACATGCTTTACCAGCAAACCCAGACAGTTCTAGGTAACTCATTTTAAACCACTTTGCCTTAAAGTTAACAGATATAACAGATAAAGAGACTCGCAGGGAGTCCAAAAAACAAACAAATTGACCCGACAAGTCAATATTCAGATCAGGTGGACTCTTAACTTTTTCCTGCTTTATGAGAACTTGGCAGAAGTGGATTTTTTTTTTTTAATGTTTCAGCCGGCCGAGGTTTTGTTTACTTTGCCGTTTCCCAACATAATAAAGAACGGGCCGGTTCTCAGTCAGCCAGCAGTCCCAGCAAACAGAGCATGAGATTGTTAAATGGAAAAAGTCGTAATTGACTTAATCATCATCTGGGCACCGTAACTGGAGTTTAGTCACCAGGTGTGTCCTCTTTTCTTTCTTTTTTTACTACTTTTACAACCCTTTTCTTATGTTGTCTTATCCGCTTTTCATCTGTTTTTTTTTTTTTTGTTTTCTTTTCATGCGAGTGTCTGCTTTTGTACAGCTGCCCCGGAGCGCTCCCCTATCAAATGTTGACGGGGCAATAAAAGATGAAACGATGAATATTTAACGGCGCCGTCATCCAGATTTGTTGCTTGCACACTTTGAGACGGCGGCGTTTAGATAATGATCTCGTTCGCCGCCACGCGGTCCGAGCGTGGTCGTGTCGCGCCGCCGCAGTCGGACTCTGGACCATGTCGCGCCGACGTCTCCGCGGCCTTGAAGCGTATCGCCGCTAACAGTTGTGGCTGTCAGCGCCGTATAGATACGACCGGCTCTGTTGGACTGTGGGAAAAACCGATTGTAACCTTGGTATTTAGGATGGTGTGTTTCTTTACAGCAACATAAACGCACGCACACTCAAAACTTTAGCATTGTTATATCGTGCCCATATGTTTCCCACCCTCAGCTTTCTCAGCCCGAATGCCAAGACACATCTGGTCCTAATAAGGCGTGCGTGTGCGTGTGTGTGTGTGTGTGTGTCACTATGCCGTTGCTGTTCAGCCCGGCCTTCTGCTGCAGTGGTGTTGAGTCTTTTACTGCCACCCACCGCTTTACAACAGAAAGCCCATACTTTTAACTTTGGGGGGATAATGGTGTGTGTGTGTGTGTGTGTGTGTTCTGATGGCAGTTATAAAACCATAGCTTTTATTTTGTCTGCACACATCTCAAGGCCTGTTAATCTGCTAAAACGGGGCCGATTTTTTTTTTTCTCCAGCTTTCATGTTGATAGCGGGGACGTTTTGATTTGACTGCGGTCTGTGGGAACTGATTCCACCTCAAAGCTCATCAGCGGCTTTCAAGCAAATATTTTAAGGATGGCATGTTTTGTGCCTTTTTCTTTTTTTTTGTTTCTTTCTTTGGCCCCCGATTCGTCTCGCGTCGTTTATCCTTTCTGTCCTTTATCCTTTCCCTCCCAAGTTTGTTGCCTCATCTTTTCTCGCCATGATGAAGCTGTGGAGATTCGTAGAGCCGACATTGTCTTCACCTGTAAACACAAACATACCGAGAGTTAAGTTAGTTGACGCGTCCCCGGTCACCTCCCCGAGTTGCACTTTTTTTTTTTCTTCCCAAAATATGTTTATTGATTTTTAATAATACAATACAATCAACAATCTGGTAACATCAACCTGTACCAGAGGATATGAGCAAAATAACACGAGACGCACATTCATACATCCATCCACACACACACACTTAGTGAAGTTTGCATGCGAACATAAATAAACAATTTTAAATAGACCGTTGTACAGTAGAACACAATGGTTTGGATACAGAAATATTAATGAGGAAAGAAGAAACAACAACAAAAAAACTAATTTGTTCTGATGGTCATGTGAGGTTCCCATAACCTCTCAAAGTCCTTTTGTTTTCCTTTTGCAATATAAGTTAGTCTTTCTAGTCCAATGCATTCTGAAAGTTCTTTGATCCATTGTTGTGTTGAAGGAGCCTCCATCCTCTTCCAGTGTACCGCTACACCTCTCCTGGTGTGTAGCAGCCCAAAAATCCAGTTGTGTCTTTTGCTTCCTTGTTCCTAAAAAGTTTTCTGGCTATATGCCTCCAAGTTGCCCTTTACTCGGCCCCCCGTGACCCTGAATCAGGACGGATTCTGGACTTAATGTGTTAATCAAATCCATTTGGCACCAAACTCTCGGTCCCTCTGGTCCTAAAACCTCCTCCCCCCTCTTTCCCCCCCCTGCAGGCTTCGCCTTCCCGGAGTGGGCCTACAAGCCGGAGTCGAGCCCGGGCTCCAGGCAGATCCAGCTGTGGCACTTCATCCTGGAGCTGCTGAGGAAAGAGGAGTACCACGACGTCATCGCCTGGCAGGGGGACTACGGGGAGTTCGTCATCAAGGACCCGGACGAGGTGGCCCGCCTGTGGGGGGCCAGGAAGTGCAAGCCGCAGATGAACTATGACAAACTCAGCCGAGCGCTAAGGTGAGTGTGAGGAGGAGAAACACGACGAGGCTTCCACCGACGACACAAAGCAGGTCCCGCCGGGGGAAAGTGCAAACTGGAGACACTTGCTGTTGACAAACGCTTCAGTGTCGCTCGGTTTTCGCGGCCCCGTTTCCACGACAGCGGCGTACAGTTGAACCAAATCGAGGTTCTTAAATTGGGCTAATCTGAAACATAGAGCGGAGTCGCGTACAAACCAAACCCACAAGGACACAATACGAGCGACGCTCAGGGATTTCTCTTGTGTACGACACCGACACGTGTGAGAATGAACATTTGGAGGCAGTCATAATAAACCAACGTTGTTTTGATTGTGAGTGCAGTCAGTGAATCTTTTATTGTATAAATATTCTTGTTTATTTTGAGATCTTAACACTGATATCAGCTATTTTTGATTAAGTCGGAGACGGCAGGTATGTTCATTTTTTTCTTTTCTCTTCTATTGTGGTCTTTCTCAGCCTCAGTTGAAGTTTACCTGCTGACCGTAGAAAACCCTCACTGCTTTAGGATTATTTTTAGGAAGGAAATTCTTTCTTTTGATCAAATATGGTCATAATAATGATATAATAATTCATACGGGGATCAATGTCTGGGTCAGCTTAAGTTATAGAAGCCGGGGGAAAAAACCCTATTTCTACTTAATCTCACATGCATTTTGATGAACTCGACACGGCGTCCGAGATCAATTTGAAAATAGATCGGGTTTTGTCAGCGGTACGACAACAGTGCATCGGACCACGGAGTTAAGAATAACAGAGTCTGTTCACTCACAGCAAGATCACAACACGACTTCTCTCCAAACCACCATCAGTCTGCTTCTCCGCTCCGCTTCCTCAGCACATGACTGGGTGTTAAAAAAAAAAAGATGCTAAAATAGCAAACATGCGAGCACCAGAATGGAGAGGGAAGCCAAGCAAACATCCTATTTATTTGCCTAAACCTCGGCTGCGTTTCTGACTTGCTCTCTCTCGTGCATCACGTTTCAGATTCACGCCCAAAGTGGGACTTTTTCTAAAAGTGAATGACGTCTCAAAGGCCAAAGCTGGAATTTGGAGCTCGGGGCTGAACGGGCGCTTTTAAAATGTAGAAAACTCTGCATTTTACTTGTTTGGACATCTTTTAATTCACGCATTGGTTCTTTTAGTTTTTAACTTCGACGATAAATGTGAGGTATTTTGCAGTCGTTGCATAATCTGTGAGTGGAAGAAAGAAAAAAAAAATAGGTGCTTTGTTGTTGTGAATTGTGCATCTGTGCCGCGTGCCGAGGCTCCGGGGTGACGGCCGATATTAGAAACGCACACCTTCACCCTCCGCGGAGCACATGTGGGATGCTGCAGGGTTTTATTTAGCTCCCAGTCTGTTCTGTACACAAACACACAAACACACGAGCATCCAGTCATCGCTGTCGCCTCCTGCGTGGTTGGCTGGTGTGGGTTAGAGTTTGCCATGGTGATGACTAGTTGCGCCGCCTCATCACAACACACACACACACACACACACACACACACGAGCGTTCACCACCTTGCTATCTGTCAGCCCTCCTCCAGCCCATCTGTCTTGTTTGTTGAACTTTTTACTCGACACAACCTCATGTGACTGAATGTTTAAAGAGACTGATCCTTTTTTGCACGGCTTGTCTGAACCTGCCTGCTTATTTACAAAGCGTTGCTGCAGTATTTCTTCATATATATATGTTTATATGTAACCAGTTGGTGTAGATTAGCTAATGTGAAGCAGACGGACATTAAAAGCCAAAAATAGCCACAGTGAGGTGAAATGAGCGAAGAGACGTCAGTCGTCGTTCTAAATACAACTTTCTGTCACTATTTTAGCCGATCACCACCATCATCATCATCATCATCATCGTCACTTAGGACCCGTTTACTCAACAACGTTTTCAAGTGAAAATGCGAAATGTTGCATTCTGGGCGTCCTTTTACACGACATCGCATCACTGTGCCTCCCTGCACAGTCAATGCAGCCTCATATTTCTAAGTTATTTATACTCAAATTTCTGATTTTCGGTTGTCGCATCTGAAAGTCTGTATTTGGTGCGTCTCAAACCGTTTAGCTGCAGCCACATCCCTCCACCAGTGCTCTCCTGTCGGGTCCCCCTGCTATTTCAAACTTCACATCCATACACAGAAATGCTCCAGAAGTAGGACGTCTAAAGTCAACATTGGGGCTTTTTCGCTGGCTCCTCTCCTCCCCGGGGAATTAAATCCACGGAGGTTTAACAGTATATTAACAGCCTATTTGATAGAGGAGCACTTACTTTCTCCCGGCGCCCGGTGAGTGTTTGAAGGAGCAGCTGGAGCCAAACTCTGTTGTGATGAAGGCCTTTCCTGTGGTTTGTAAAGCTTTTTTTTTTTTTTTTTATGAATGACGAGCTGCTAATTAATTCAGACGTCTTTGAAAGGAAGTTCTCTTCATCTGTGATTGATGCTTCTCGGCCCCTTTTCAACTGACGTGAATTGGTGTGTGTGTGTATGTGTGTGTGTGTGTGTGTGTGTGTGTTCACTGGTGCCTATTCAGCACATGTGTAGAGACGTGCAAATACACACTTGAGGGTTTGGGAATCGTCGTGTGTGTTCAGCTTATAGAAGTTGTATGTGCATTCTGGTTTAATTGAAGGAAGTTCAAATGGATTTCAAAGTGTGTGTGTGTGTGTGTGTGTGTGCACGTGTGTGTGTGTTGTTTTCACATGTATGTGCCTGGCCTTTTCCCCAACTCGTTCAAAGTGCCCATCATCCACCACGTCCGTGAACATTATGTCCCTCCACTTTTCACTGCATAAACGGCCTTGATGTTGTTGTTGACACCCACACTCTAATCCCACCATTTTCCTCTTGACTGTGTGTGTGAGTGTGTGTGTGCACGTGATACACATTGTGTGTGTTTACATCATTACACACGTTTTGTCCTTGTACACAGTTTTTTGCCTGTTTGCAGCTGTAAACTTTCACCTGTGCAAAGTCCGGCCGTGTCCCAGAAATCCGAGGCGATCAGAGGACTGTGATGTCCTTAGATCACCACTGGTGTTTCCGCGAGATCTAGTCAGGTGTGCCGTGGGAAATTATCCAATTTCACATTTTATTCTAAAAAACATTTGTTGTCGGCTGTGAGAGCAGTGCGTTGCAGAGTAATCGTGTATAAATACTCTCCGCCACTAGAGGGCAGCACAGAACTTTGCCGATGAAATGTAAAGTGACAGACGTCAGTGTGGTTCATCTCCACCTCCTGCTACCATCTTGTATCAAAGTACTGTGTCAGTGACAGTGATGGAGAAGTTTTTGAAAAGGAAGAATGTGAACCAGGATCTCAGCTCTTCATCCATCAGGTCCAGGTTTCACACTGAGGGAGGCACTATTAAAAATAGACATTGGGAAATACTTTTTTTCTGTATTTATTTGATTCCTGTTGATAAAACTTTGATGAGAATGACTTTATATTGTTAATAGAGGCTACAGAGTTTAGAATTTTAACATTTCCGGGTTGTGGTGTGCCTCAAGAAAAAAGTGTGCCTTGGCTCAGAAAAGGTTGAAAAACACTGCCTTCGATCATACTCTTCCTCACGTATCCTCACAACAGACACACACTTAAATATGTGTTAATAATATGCGTGTAATGTTTGACGTTGGAGGTTGTCTGCAGCTTTTCCGTGGATCACTATAAAAGAAACGACAGTGTTTGAGATCGTACTAATGACACTTTTAAACAGTACCGTCGTTAAATCTCAGTATTGATGCTCTGTGCTGCGTGGGACATTCAAGTCTTATTGTTTTTATGGGGAAAAATGATAAACGGCTTGTCATTTATTTCTTGTTTTATTGATAGAAGGATGGTTTACTTGTATAATTTCAGTAATTCACTTAAATGGAGAATTCCTCAGAACACGTTTGTAAACTTCACATCCAAAATGGCCGTTAATGGTGAGATTGGATCGACTCGGACTGCAGCCACCGTTTGTCAAACCGCCGCGATCGTGACTTTGTGTCCTCACTTGGATCTCACATCAAAGACGGTTGAAATGACGTTATGAACAAGCTCTTGGCGAAACATTAACGTGGTTGAACTGAGCGAACCTCAGAGCCTGACCTTCCACCTGGTCCGTCAGCGGCTCCACTGCTCTCCAGGTTCAGGGATGATTGATTGCTCTTCTTCTTCTTCTTCTTCTTTTTTTTTACATCTGATTTGATAGATTTTGAGTTCAGGTTTGATGAAAACCACCTGTGGTGCGACAGCCCAGCCAGCCTGTTTCTGGAAGTGGTGGATCGGCACCAGGAAAGCAGAAGTGGCCATATTAAAGAGCCGGTTTTGAACTGATTGACTGGAAATCTGTAAACCCAAAGGCTTCAAACAGGACGGGCGCTTCAGGAGCACATCCAAACAGAGTCCTGCTATTTTTTACAACTTTGTCTTTCTGATCTTCTTCGTCAATAATGCTGGATGTCCTGTCACTTCTTTCCATAGAACATGTTTATAATCTCCAGTTAACATGAATCATTTTTCACTTTTAAGTGAAAACGCATCATTTTTGCATCGTGGATGCTGTTTGTTTTTTTTTGTAATGAAACCCCACACACACACACATGAGAGACAACAATACGCTATAAACATCAACAATAGCGAGGACGCGGACATTCGTACGGACAGACGTCCAAGTCGGATTGTCATTACGGTGACTGTCGACTATAAATCTACCAACTCCCAGGAGAACGTGTACGAGGAACCGTGACACTCTGGAGGGAACGTTGTTATTGTCCATCTACTGAGCATGTGCAGAAGAACAGTGTACTGCTGCGTGTGCACGGCACTTTCACTCGTCACTTGCATGTTTTGTCTGTTTTATGTTTGAGTCTTTGTGCCTCCCTGTGTGTGTGTGTGTGTGTGTGCTATTCATTGAAGGACTGCATGAGCTTCACTTTATTCTCCTTTGTGCTGAACTCCAGTGACTAATCACACAAGTTCACACTGAAGTGCACCCGTCACCGTGTGACTAACCTCAGCGGAGGGACGCAGGCTAAATTTAGGCCTCTTTCATTTCGTACCGTTCTTCATTCTAGTTTGTTTTGAAGGTTTGAGCTTCACTCAACTCGGAGTATTTTCAAGTAAAATAGACTACGTTGCAATTGACGGGAGAAAATGTGTGCATTTATGGTTAATAATGAACCATCAAAGTTGAATAAGGAGTTCCATTACATTGTTTGTGACGACAAGAAACGGCGCCTTTTCTAACGACTGTCGTGACTGTCGCCGTGTCTTTAGCCACAAATAAGCTCATGATTCTGCCGCGTGAGTGGATTAATAAAGAAAACTGTGTTGATGGATGTATAAGTGGCGCGTACACAAGTTGATATACGGCGTCTGTGATGCTGGACGGCGGCTTCGTCAGTAAATCACTGACAAGGGAGCTTGTTGTTTAAACCTGCATTTCGATAAGTCCATATTTTCCTGTATAAATCCACTGAGCTGCTCTCAGCCTGTCGCTGCAGGAAAAGATGAATAACGTATTCTATTTCTCACAATGAAGTGGCCAGGCACGGCTGAATGAGAGACATTGATTTAGAAGGGTGTTTTGTTTTGTTGTGTTTTTTTTCCATCTGAAGAAATATGAATGTTGTTTTGTCCCAAAGCGATCGGTGACTCACACCGGAGCCATTTTATCATCTTTTTTTTCGATGAGCTGTCAGCAGCCGGCAGTCCAGTCCAGTCCGCTCCGCGACGTGACTCGCTGCGTCCGCGCCGGCTAAACGCCGCCTCACTTCCTCAAGTGGTCGCAGCGACGTGGATTTAACCTCGTCGTCTTTACGTCGCGTCGAGACTTGAGCGAGACGTCCGGCAGCCGAGAGGCTCCGTGACGCTTCCTCGCGCTTCAACAAACGTCGTTTTTGGCGAAATCGCTAAAAACGCATGGAAACGCGAAGACGTCAGATCAGATGGACGTGGCGGTGTCCGTGTGCGGCCAGCAGGATGGCGTTCAGGGTCGCGGCTGTTTGCTTGAAACGAACAACAAAAGGCCTGGTTTGAATTCTGGGCAATCTAAAGATGTCTGTGTTGCTTAAACGTGTCGACATTTTCTTATCGGTTTTATGTTTTCAATTGCCTGTTTTGTCTCAAACTGTCCGTCTTGGCCCGGACGCTCCTGGAGAAGACGTTTTCAATCTCAACAAGGTTTTTTTTTTTTTTTTCCCTGGTCAGATAAAGGTTGAATAAATAAAAATAAATAAAAACTCGCCCATAGTTCCACCTTTTCACCACTTTATCAAATTTCTGGTCATGTGGGGTAAAAAGTGCTCCGACGATGACGTAGATAAACACACTGGTGGAGGAACGCAAAGAAAAACACACTCGTCTACAAGAGAAAACTGCAAACTGCTAATCCAACGGGCTTCACACCTTCTGAAATACCCCGGTGTTTTTTTGTTGGGGTTTTTTTGCGTTGCTGACGACGCGGCGTATCGTTAATAAGTGAGATAACGGCCGCTTCTGCCTCCTCTTCCTCAGATATTACTACAACAAGAGGATCCTCCACAAGACCAAAGGGAAGAGGTTCACCTACAAGTTCAACTTCAACAAGCTGGTGCTGGTCAACTACCCCTTCATCGACATGGGCTCTGGTACGTACGCTCGCACGTGTTATTCATGTTCCGGGGCCGCAGCCCTGCAGGATTCTTGTGTTTGTCTACCCTATAGACAAGTTTTACTAGACTCGGTGAGACGTGTCCTCGGCAGAAGACGAAGAAATCCGGCGTCATAAAATCATCAATAAATTCTGCCCCGTGTGCCTTTCTTCTAGTTTTTCAGTGCAATCAGCCGCTTTCCCCTGAATATGGCGCCGCCCACGTTAACGACTACAACAAACTCTTAATTCGTTTTTTTTCTCCTGCTTTTTGGGTCCGAGCGGAGAAAATCTTTGTCGGAAGAGACAGATTTCAGACAAAGACCAAAAAAAAAAAAAAGAGAGAGAGAGAGAGAACACAACCAGGATGTTAAAATGTTATTGTCTGTGAAAGTCTCCAAGTCGGTGTGGCGGTGATCTGAGTCACAGCGGGAGGCGAAGGCTCGGAAACCGCTTTCTGGCCCCGACTGAAGTCGACTCGCCCTCCTCCTCTTCCTCCTCCTCCTCCTCCTCCTCCTCCTCCTCCTCCTCCTCCTCCTGACGCCGCGCTAGTTAAATGGCTTTACGAGACCCGGTCTGCTGTTGCGCGTGCTCGCGCGGCGTCTCCACGGTTACCGCGCGCGCAAAAAAACACCGGCGTGCCACGTCCCACTTCATCCTCCCGTGAAGTCGGCGCTCGCCCCGGCCGCGGCCACCCAGTGTAAACACGGCCCATATGGAGCGTCGGGCACTGGCTGACATGAGTGCGGCACGAAACTTTAATTATAGCCTCCGTGTGATGTGGGCCACACGCTGACATGTTGTGATATGATGGTTTCATGCAACGCTCTCACACACACACACACACACACACACACACACACACACACACACACACACACACTGATGGGCAAGCGCACACAGTTTTCTCCGCTCGTCGTCTCTAAAACACACATGGCGGAGACGTGTGCTCCTTTAAAAGAAAAAAGGAAAAAAGAAAAGACAGACTCAGCAGCTCTGGAAAAAACAGAGGAACCCAACCCATGTTTGTGATGGCAGTAAGAGCGACTTTTCCAATATTTAATTCTGGCACGTGCTCGACAGCCAAGAATTTATTGCAGTGCCACAGTCTCGCTGGCGGAGGGGGAGAGGGAGAGGGAGAGAGAGAGGGAGAGAGAGAGAGAGACGCTGTTTTCTTTGCCTCTGACCCTCCGGGTAAAATTAAACCCACACTCATTAGTTACTGTTCCCATTCGCCTCGGTTTTAAAAGCCACTTCATCCAAATATAGAAATGAAAATAGACATTTTGTCCAAGTTGAGTCCCCAGAAACTGTTTTTTTTTAAATCGGAGACAAAATTTTCTGATTTGCTGTATTTACTTTAATGTAAGTTGACACAACAACAACAATCCCCCCGGCCTTTTTATTTATTTATTATTTAAAAAAAATTGGTGGACTGTTAAACAGCTTTTCTGCACAAAAAAAATCCAAAACCGGAGAAATTTCAGCCGTAAATAATGCTTTTTATTAATTTATTAATTTATTTCTTCCCTGACGCAGGTCGAGGGGTCCCCCAAAGCGCCCCCCCAGTGCCCACCGGCGGCACCCACTTCCGCTTCCCCCCCTCCACGCCGTCGGAGGTGCTGTCGTCCAGCGAGGAGCTGCGCAGCCCGGGCATGTTCAGCAGCGTGGCGCGCCGCATGGCCCGCGGCTCGGTGAGCGACTGCAGCGACGGCACCTCCACCAACTCGGAGCTGGAGGAGGCGGTGGGCGGCGGCGAGGAGCGGGCGGCGGGGCCCGACCGGGCGTTCCGGGGCCTCCTGCACCCCCGCCTGCACCCCCACGAGTCCCTGTTCCGGGTGTACGGCGGCGCGGCCAACCCCGGCGGGGTGCTGGCCCGGCCGGCGCCCCGGGTCCACCCGGAGCCCCTGTCCCCGTTCCCCGTCTCCCCGCTGCCGGGCCCCGGGGGCCTGCTGGCCCCGGCCCTGTCCCCGGCCCTGTCCATGACCCCGACCCCGCACCTGCCCTACACCCCCTCCCCCATGTCGTCCCCCATGCTGGGCTCCCACTTCTCCTTCAACCCGGAGGACATGAAGCACTACCTGCAGGCCCACACCCAGTCCGTGTACAACTACCACCTCAGCCCCCGGGCCTTCCTCCACTACCCCAACATCGTCATCCCGCAGCCCCACCGCCCCACCCCGGAGAAGCCGGCCGCGCACCACCTCCACGGGCCCCCGCTGCCCCTCCCCCACCACCCGCTGGGCCAGCCGGACGACGGCCACCAGCACCCGTCGCCCTTCAAGTTCAAGCTGCAGCCGCCGCCGCTCGGCCGCAAGCAGAGGGAAGCCGGGAGCTCGCTGGCGGTCCATTCCTCCTCCTCCTCCTCCTCCTCCTCTTCCTCCTTCGCGGCCTCCGGCCACGTCGGCGGGTCAGCGCTGGGCGCCGGGCCGCCGAAGATCAAGGTGAGGCTCCGCCGCTCGCACGCTTGTGTTCATTTTAAAGGGTTTGTGTCGACTTCAGTTTGGTCTGGACGTTCCAGGTGGAGCCCATATCGGACATCGAGTCCGAGGAGGAGGTGGAGGTGACCGACATCAGCGAGGACGACGAGCTCCACCGCGGCGAGGAGGGCGACCCCTTCGCCCCCACCGCCCTGCGCCACCACGTCCAGGCCAACGGGAGCCGCGGCAGCCCGCCCGCCGCTCCGCCCGGCAACCACCCCGACGACGACGACGACGAGGAGGTCTTCAAGACCCCCGCCACTCCTCCGCCCGGCGGCGGCGGCAGCGGCGGCGGAGGAGGACCGGCCTTCCCCCTGACGGGCCTGAAGAGCGAGCCGGGTCAGCAGGCGGCTCCCATCAGCCCCGGCGGCACCCGCTGCATCCCGCTCAAGCTGCGCTTCAAACGCCGCTGGAGCGAAGACCAGAAGATGGAGGCGGACGGGGAGCGGGACGAGGCGGAGGACAAGAAAGTGAGGGCCGAGGAGGGTGAGGGGGAGCGGAAGAGAGAGGAGGAGGAGGGGGAGGAGGCGGGAGGTGGAGGAAGAGGAGGAGGCGGGGTTATTTTGGGGCTGATGCTGCCGCCGCCTCCCACTCAGCGCAGGGCGAGCTCGGAGCTGCAGAGAGCCACCGCGCAGCTGTCGCTGGAAAACACCGGCTGCTGAGCACACACACACACACACACACACACACACACACACACACACACACACACACACACACACACACACACACACACACACACACACACACACATTAAGGACCAGCAGGTTTTTAATCAAACCTTGTTTTTTTTTTATTTTTGTTGTTGTTTTTCCTGCTCCAATAGGAACAAAACCTAAACCCTGACGCCGCGTCGTTAAAAACCAGGTGTCGTAACGCAGGAAACAAAAAAAAGTTTTTTTTTTGTGTGTGTGCAATTATCGAAGGAGTCGGCGGCCATGTTTGGACCGACCTCAAGCTCCACGTTTCACTCCTTAAATTACTTAACGGGACAAAACAAAGTTTCCCCCGCATGACACAGTTTTCCGGGTTTCAGGTGGGTTTTTTTTTGCAGAATCGCAGCTTTTAGCTGTCGTCGGACTGAAACACTAAGAGATTACACACGTTGTTGCTTTGTTTTGTTTTGTTTTTTTACTGCCCGACGTTGAACCCGACAGGAGAGGAAGCCTGATCTTTAATTCTCTTTGCAATCTGCCTTGGTGAACGAATGAACGAAGGAACGCCGTCGCCCCCCTTTAGTGCCAGTTGAGTCTGTCGGTTCGTCTCTCGCTTGCCGGAGGAGCCGTTGAGCTCCCAGAAGTGCCTCTCTGTCGTGGCGAAGGGTTCGGACACTCCTCCTCCTCCTCCTCATCATCCCTCGCTCCTCCGCTGAGCTGGACGCCATCACACACACACACACACACACACACACACACACACACGACTAGTCTGAGGAGGGTTCCTCTCCGGAGGTTTGAGGACGTTACCGTGACGACGCCCTCCTTCACCAGATCAACCCGCTCTCTTCTGCATTCCCCTCTTTATTGTTTGTTTGTTTTTGTTTTTGTTTTTGTAGGACTGTATTCCTTCTCTTGCCGGACGTTTGTGCCTCTTTAAAAGGACGTGGACAGTATTTTAGGGCATTTGCAGTGACCGGAGGGTTTTTCTCCTCCGTCCAGGACGAGGACGAGCTTTTCATGAATGTTCAACTCAGGCAAACCCTCACTGAGACGAAAACAACAGCTTTTTACTTTTTTTTTCTTTTTTTTCCGTTGTTGTTGTTTTTTGTTGTTGTTGTTGTTTTTTTAAACGAACGCTTTATTCGTAGAGTTTTAAGAAGACGACGGAGACGCTTTGAAAGAACAAATTATTCTGAATGAGATTGTGCCTTTTTGTATTTTGTAAGCCAACATGAGTTTTAACGACGGCCCCCAAATGTACACACACACACACACACACACACACACACACACACACACGCACACACTACCACCATGCCTTCTGCTTTTGTAAAAGAGATACACAACTAAGCAAATCTACACATATATATTTTATTCGAATATATATTGAAGTCAAATATTATATTTCAATATGGTCATTTGATACAAATCAGGAGAATCCTACTATTTTTTAGAGGTAAAGAAATGTATATATTCTACCGGGGCATATTATTACCAGTGTAATTCAGCCTTTGCCTTCCTCACCCTTGCCTTCTCTCCACCTCGGCCGGGTCCGGGGGGGGGGGGGCGAGGGCGTGTTTGTTTTATCGCCCACGGGGTGGCAGCCGGGTGGGACGCAGCCTAGAGAAAGAAGGTAAATCAAAACTCGACAGGCTCTTTGTGTGGCGGCCGCGACTGATGAGTTTAATTTATATATATATATATATATATATATAAGAAGTGTTTGACAATCGTGTTTTAAAAAGCTTTCAGGTTTGAGTCTCCTGCTGGTTTTCATGTTGGTTTTATGACATTTGAAATGTTTCTGCTCCCTCTATTTTTTTTTTTTTTTCACAACACGTTCTCTGGTAATGCTTTCAATCAGGTCCATCAGAATAAGCTGCGATCCATATTAGAAAAAAAATTTTTTTTTTTAGCCAAGTTACAAATCTTGGAACAGGAGAAAAACACCAAACTTTTATGAAATTGCAGAAAAGTTTTAGGATTCAGTGTTTTTTGGGACGCAGGTCACCTGAGAATGACGTGACGCCGACATGAGAGCTGGAAATGTAAACAAAGCCAACGTCTGCTTTTGAATCATGTTTGTAGGAGAAACTGTGTTTTTCTACACCTGGTGGAACTGAGCTGCCGACACTTCGTCCCCACACACACACACACACACACACTTCAACGCATACATACAGAGTGCAGGTTGAACCAGGCTCCTTCTGATTGGTCGGCACAGATATGCAGCTGCAGGTGTGTGTGTATGAATACACACACACGCACACACACACACTGTCCTGATTCGTGAGGCTTTGCTGTGGTTTGACTGAGAGGAAATTGAACATCACAGGTGACGAGACGAGTCACTGAGGAAATGACGTCTCAGAAAAACCTCAGAGAGAGAGAGAGAGGGAGAGGGGCGTCCCACAGTCTGTGTGTGTGTGTGTGTGTGTGTTCTAGTTACACACTAACCACAGTCTCATACCTGTTGCATAAGATATTTTTCATCAACAGACACTTTCTGCATCTGCTGGAGAAAATAGCGTAGCTGTTCCACCTGAACCCCCACCCTCCCTCCAGCTGTTCCACCTGTACCCCCACCCTCCCTCCAGCTGTTCCACCTGTATCCTCCACCCTCCCTCCAGCTGTTCCACCTGTACCCCCACCCTCCCTCCAGCTGTTCCACCTGTACCCCCACCCTCCCTCCAGCTGTTCCACCTGTATCCTCCACCCTCCCTCCAGCTGTTCCACCTGTACCCCCACCTTCCCTCCAGCTGTTCCACCTGTACCCCACCCTCCCTCCAGCTGTTCCACCTGTATCCTCGCCCCACCCTCCCAGCTGTTCCCCCTGCGCTGCCACCCTCCACCTGTTATTGCTTCAGCCTGACCTTGAGAGAAGAGCTGCCCCCCCCCACCTCCACCCCCCCCCAAAAAAACCAGGTTGATATTTCCACCTGTGCCGTTCTTATTTTTTCTGTATTGTTATTTTCAGACATTATTACTGTTACTCTTGTAATTACGATATTATTAACGTGTTTTGATTTGGTTGTTTTGGCCCCGCCTCCTCTCCGCCACGTGAGTTCATGAGTTCTGGTTCCAGTTTGCACTCGTTCAGAGGAACTCCAGTCGTCTCCAGTGCAGTTTGTCTCTCACTTCCTGTACCATTTCTTTATTCACTCACTGATTTCATCACCGTGGACGAGAGGAGGGAGGACAAAAACTATTGTTTCCATTATTTTTGATGTTGTGTATATATATATATTTTTTCTTTTTCTTTTCTTTTCTTTTTTTTGTTCCTTCCCCATTTTGGAGGATTGTGTAAGAAACGAAGCGTTGTTGGACGGGCGTCTCCTCGGTCCGCTCGTCTAAGTGTCCTTCCGCCGGACAAGACGCTCCGGTCCGAGGCTCCGCCCCTCCCCCCCTGTTCATCTTCATTTGTAATTAAACAATAATCAGGGTTCATTAAATAAAAAAAAAGGTAAAAACGGTCCCTTTGTCTTTTAATCTTTCTTTTCTTTCAGCACGTCGACCAGGAACCAGGGAACTTTTCACTTTTCACTTTTCTTCTGAGCTCTAAAGTAAAACGTCTCGTTCGCTACAAGTTCCAACATTTTTTTGCTTTGAGACTTAAAATCTTTATAAACAGAATCCTGGCGTTTCTCTCGAAGACCCACGACCAGACTGGAACTGGGGTTTTTCCCCTCGGTGAGCTAAACGGTGCGAACCTCCTTCACGTTTCACGGTATCAGTCACAAGGTTTCCTCTGACGCGTCGCAGGTGATCCTCCCGCCTCGTCTTCGGCTTTTCGTCGCCTCCTGCTCCGTCTCAGGATGTGAGTCAGTGTTGAGAGGCGGCGCAGTGGTGCAGTGGTTCGTCCTCGCGTTGGACAGACGAATTTGTCTGTTCTTGGATCTTCTAGCGGTCTAAAAATGTGCTTGAGGCTATTTTATGACACTAAATTAGCGTTTTGGGGTTTTTGTTTCAGAAAAGTTTTGCATTTACATGCAAACATTTGGAAAACGATGTCGTTTGATGCAAAAAAGTTGGTTGTTTTCCTGCTGGGCCACTAGTGGGTGCTGTTCTTTGTTTTTGTACTGTAGCCACACGTGCAGAGAACTACAAACATTAATGGCAGGTAACATTCATATTATCGTATCATATTGCCAAGTTAAGTTGCTTTGTGTCTAATCAGACGGGATTAATTTTTAAATGAAATCACATTTTAAGTCTAAAAATACAATTCAAGCGGTTTAAAATGTTTATGGTTATATTAGTAATGCATTGCATTGATAATAAATACACAATTCAAGTCGTAAAGCTCTTGTGTGCTGTTAAAAATAAAAGGAATCCTCTGACAGAAGCACAATTCTTCATCATATCATAGTAATCTGTCATATTAAGCCTTACTCTTGCTTCATTCCGGCCTAAATGACCAATAATCTACCATATCTGGTCTCTGCAGCTTCAACCCCAACGGATGGATCCATTAAAACATTTCATTTGTGCACGACAGCTGCTTTGCTTTTCAACATACACAGATTGTTAGTGCATTTGTGTATTTTCAATTATAATCTCATGTCAAATATTCCACACAAAAAAACCCAATATAAACCTGTAAACTGATACTGAACACGCAAGTTTTCGTTACTGTAGTTTGGTTGAGAGGAAAGTTCAGGCCTCCACAGGAAGACACACTATTCAATCAAATTCCTTCTTATTAATCATACATTTATAGTTTCTCAAAAGCTCTGCAGTTGTTTTCTTACATTGAGAAATTGTTTTGTCAACTTAAGTCAAAAGAAGTTTATTTTGGAAAAAAAAAGTTAAAGCTCCTTTTTTGTGTGTTTTCTGTAAAATGATCATCAAAGTTTCTTTTCCGCCTTCGTTAATCACCGGAACTTTGCCTCCCCCTACTGGCAGATCTCAGAATTACACGCAGTTCAGAGTTCTCGTGTATCAGAGCGGCTCTCGTCTGAACTCTCGCGAGAGGTAAATGTTTTCTCACCTGAACGCCCAAACCAAAGTTGATCTTTCCGGAAGCTTCTGTTGGAAAAAAATCTTCGATGTGGAAGGTTAAGGAGCGAATTTCGCCTCATGATGAACTGCAACTGTTTTAGTTCAATTCCATCCAGCAGTGAGTTTCCTTCTTCAGCCAAGAACATTTGAATGAAAATTAAAGTATTAATATTTAAAAAAAAGTTACAATACATTCAGTAATGAATGTGGTTTTATAACAGGAACATCTTACATTTGTCTCCCACAGACTGTAATTTATAAAATCTGTTTATTATTAATTAAATTCAAATTCATCACATTTTTCAAAATGTGTTTTTTCGACACAGCGACCTTTTGAAAACGGTCAAAACGATGTCGTTTTCATGTTGGGCAACTAGTCGGCACTGTCGTTTACACAACAACCGGGTTTTTGAAAAGTTGAAAACCACTTTGTTTACAAAACTCGCACTTTATTTTCCCCAACAAATTTAAAAATGCAAACTTCAGAACTATTTTTGAACCGAACGTGGTTTTATTGAAACCCAAAACCCAAAACATGAAACACTCGGTGAAGCACATTCATGCTCTTCCTCGCATCTCGTGATGATTTTACTTTTGAACTGCTATATACTGTTTCTGTGAACTCCACCGAGCGACATTTAAAATAATAATTTATTATTCGTTACAGAAGAGCCCTGATGCTCCTTCGTTAACATTCCCCACACGTCCACCGAGTCCTGGCGGGAGTTTAAAAAAAAAAAAAAAAAAGAAGAAGGAGGCTGACTGAGGGGCAGAACGGCCCCCTGCTGGGAGGGATTGTTGTGTGTCTGAAGCCCGAGGTCAGAGGTCGTGGCAAACGGAGCCGCAGACAGAAAGCAGGTCACAACAGAAGGCTAATTATCATGCATTGCTGCCGGACCCCGGCTGGGAGGCGGCGGCGGGTCGCCAGCGGACCCGTGGACCTGCAACACTTAAAACGTGGTGAGAAACATCTTCATTACAAGATCCCATGTCTCTGTGTCCACGTTGTTTGTTTTTAAAGGCCTTATTATTATTTTTTTTTGCATTAGTTTACTTCAACAACATCAACAATTTGAAACGTCGCCGCGGGAGTTTCTTGGAGGCAGGATGTCCTCGGTGACGAGGACTCGTTTATCTGCGGGAGACGAGGACGTCGGGACACTCTCATCCGACCATCTTATGAGGCAGAAGCATTTCTGTGAGGAAACCAGTGAAACGAGTTCAGGCTGAACCTTGAAACGAACCAGAGACGCATTAAAACGTCGTCACACAAGCGAAAAGGTACACACATGGTCACATGACTGCTGAGGCGCAGTGGTTTGCACCGTTCAGCTCGAGGGAAGGCCTTACCGTGGTGTCAAAAGGTCAGAACACGTCAGTGAGCCAGCAGCGCCCTCTAGTGGGCAGCTGTGATAACTGTGGTGCACACAGATAACAGGAGCCCCCCACTCCATTCATTGTTTTCTCCGTGTGTGTGTGTGTGTGTGTGTGTGTGTGTGTGTGTGTGTGTGTGTGTGTGTGTGTGTGTGTGTGTGTGTGTGTGTGTGTGTGTGTGTGTGTGTGTGTGTGTTTTTTCTCACTGATTCACAGCCTTCGCAGACAGAAATAATTTGGTCCCACCTGATTCCTGATGGTCCTCGGAGAGCTGCAGGCCGGACGTCATGTTGAATATTCAAGGTTACGTGCAAGTCTTTTTACTTTCTGACTTATGTGAAAAAAAGAAGAAGAAGAAAAACAAAAAATTGTAATGCGATAGCCACGTATGATAAATGTTTAAAAAAAACAACAGTAAAATTAGGTGATAAATTCTGCTTGACCTGGTATGATATCTACCCAATGTCTTAATCATACATATATTTACTACATTAATAATTATATAATGTATTTCAACACCTGTTATGAGTCATATATAAAATGTAGGCACTGAAATTGTCCTGTTTCCTGTTTTCTTGGATTTGTGGAGGATTAAATCACAATAAGTGCACAATTTGCAGTGTTTACCATACAGGTCATCAGTGGCTGAATAAACTGTCAAGTCAGCATGTAAATGCTGCTAATCCGACTCACGTCTGAAACTTTAAACTGAACATTGATCGCAGATGTACTTCATATTTTGTTTTACTTCTTTAACGTTTAATCTATGGCGGCAATGGAGCGCTCTTACTGCGCATGCGCTCATCTCTCCCCACCCTTCCCTCTCCCTCCCGCTCATCAACAAACATGGCGGCCCGGAAGTGGTTTGACTCGCCGTCAGTATTCTAGTTTTATCGTCCATATCAGGAGTTTCGTGGTTGAGACTCGCCCCTGAGAGGATTCGATGAGTCATGAGTCTATACTTGTGTCGCGGTTCTCTCTATTTTCTTCACGTTTATCAAGTACTCCTCTCTGCACACGTCTGGGTCGTTTCATTACCAAATCAAGCAACAGCGCCCCCCAGTGTCCCGGCATAGTAACTCCATCGTTCTCTGCCCGCTGCTGCAGTGTAAACACTCCTTTTTTCTTTTGTTTTTAACAGATGAGGTTTTGTTACAAACGTTGTCATGTACACGGTCATGTACTGTCAAGCTTTCCACTTTATTTCAGCACTTTTAGCCCCTCATTGATCCATTAATAGTGATGAATTCTTCTTCGCATTAAATAAAAACCTGAATGAAGGTGAAGCCAAACACTGTCTGCCAGAGTATAAATGCTTTATTATCCTGCCTGCATGTCCACCGCACTCCTTCTAATCTACCAAATTCAACCTGTTCACAATAAGTAAATCTTCTATTAATCAAACCACATTTACTTTTTATTCTGCAGGCCGGAGGTCGAGTGTCGTCCCCCCCCCCCCCCCCCCCCCCCCCCCTACAAACCAGAGCATTGTTCTAAAAACAAATGTGGCGCACAGCCTGCTCTGATGGCAGATGGTTATTTAAAACATTCTCCCGGTTAATGACACACATGTCTGAGCTCAACTGCACTCTCATCTCCGGTTGCATTCTTCACAGCAGGCTGTGAAATCCTCTCTACATCTCTGCAGCCTCACAATGTTGGCCAGGGTGGAGGAGATGAGTCGAGTTGGACTCATCTCCATGTGTTCTTTTTTTAAAACACACGCGCACACACACACACACACACACACACACACACACACACACACACACACACACAGACTGGACTGCGTTGGAGTGTTGGGTGGGTCAGACACAGTGCAGGGTCCCCGGAGCTGTTTAGCAGTTAAGTGGCTGTAATGCATTTAGCGTAGTTGCTGGGATTGGGGGGGTGGCGGTGGTGGGGGGGGGGGGGAGCTTAGCCACAGCTCCCTGCCTCATTCTTAGAAAGTGCTCCGAGGTGCTAATACCGGCTGGATTTATGGTGCTCATTCACAAACCGCCCCACTTCTGCAGCAGGCCTAGTCTCTCCGTCTCAGTCCCCACCTCCGTCTCAGTCCCACCTCCGTCACACACTCACCTCCGTCACACACTCGCATCTCCGGCCTGATTTAAAGCATTCGCAGAGGCTAAAATCTCGCCGCCCTGCGTCTCCCGACGAGACCAGCCGCCCCTCAACGTGCAGAATTCGCCCTACATTTCTCAACACACACTCGTCTGGAGAGCGAGACTGCGGCGTTTCACTATGGAGGGTGGAGGAGATGTCTGGATGTCTGGAGATCCCACTCACGCTACACTTACATGTGTGCGTGTCTGTGTGTGGGCGTTTTTCACACATTTATGGGTGTTACATATTATGGCTGTGAAATGTGTACAGTAAATACACGAACGCCTTGCTTGTGTAGAGGCAGTGTGCAAACTAACACCAGTGATAAACCTGTAAGTCCTCTACCTGTTGTGTGTGTGTGTGTGTGTGTGTGTGTCTGTGTGTCTGTGTGTGTGTGTGTGTGTGTGTGTGTGTGTGTGTGTGTGTGTGTGTGTGTGTGTGTGTGTGTGTGTGTGTGTGTGTGTGTGTGTGCGCTCCAGTACACGTACAGCTTATGTAACACCCAGGCATGTTAGAACTTCTCTGCACCTGCTTTGTGTGCTTTGTGTGTGCGTGTGTGTGCACGTGTGTGTGTGTGTGTGTGTGTGGTGTGTGTGTGTGTGTGTGTGTGTGTGTGTGTGTGTGTGTGTGTGTGTGTGTGTGTGTGTGTGTGTGTGTGTGTGTGTGTGCCGCAACCAGCCATCTCTCTATCATTGACCAAACTCGCCATCTGTGCCTGTAAGCTATAGAAACAGCACGTTGCACTGCTACACAGCAACCATTAGTGTCTTACGAAACCACAACGGGAACACTGCCGTGTGTGTGTGTGTGTGTGTGTGTGTGTGTGTGTGTGTGTGTGTGTTTGTGTGGTGTGTGTGTATATGGGTCACTCTCTCAGGATTTGGACTAACTCACTCACTGGGGCTTTCACTGATGGCAACAAGCACGATGACCTCACCGCAGCACGCGGTCATTGGCCTGCGGACCCCGAGCCTCTTGGCCAATCACACGCTGCTCTGTGACGTAGAGCACGGAGGGGACGTTCTGATTGGCTGCGGGGGGCGGGACTACGGCTGCTGCGTCGCTTCGCGTCTCCCTGATTGGCCGGAGACGGCGAGGCTCTGGGAGTTGTAGTTTTCTGGGGATTTTTTATTTTTTTTCGACTCCTGTTGAAACTACATTCAACCTGTGGCTTAACGTCGATCCTCGCGGGGATTCATACTGACTCTTAAATAGCACAGTCAGCAAATTACTTTTGCTGAAGCGGTTTGACGAGAGCGGGGCGAAGTTAAACGACAAGAGATTGTTTATGCGCGGATATTATATTCATCTTTCACTAAATGGCGTCACGCCGCCGCTATTAAACAGGTGTAAGCGCGCGCGGAGGCGCACACGGCCCCTCCTCCGTTTCTGTGGTTGCAGACAAATGAAGAAGGGATGAAAGGAGCATAAAGAGAGACGGGCAGACGGAGGAGGAGGAGAGGGAGCCTTCGTCCCCGTCCTGCGTGCCTGTAGGAAGTCGCAGTCAAGCCCACAGAGCGGCTCCATTGGCCGCCGCGGCCTCGCTCTCCGAACAGCTGTTCACTGTTTTCCCACACCGCGATTGGCCGGCGCGCGCCGCCACTCAAGCCCGCCTTGACGCCCGGCCCCGCCCCCTCGGCCCCTGCGCGCCATCCCATTGGCTACTGTACGCAGACGTGCCTCGCGATTGGCCGCGCCGGCTGGTTGTCAAGGCTTCGGGGCTTCATTCACCATTTTGCGACTGTAGAGTAGAATTGTCCAGGGCACTAGTTTTTTCCTCCCTCACGTCGCTTCGGCCGGAGGAGCATGAGCCGCCGCTGACTGTCCGCCTGCGGACGACTGGCCCTCCTGCCGGACGAGAGCCGGGCGGACCGAGACGCAGGAGCCCGGCGGGGGGAGCGACAGCCGCTCCCGGTGAGTAGACGAGCCTCACCAGCCGCCTTCCTGCAGCACTGCAGCGGGGCTTGTTGTGCCTCCCGAGCCGCCGGCCTGGTTCCTGTTTACCGTGGCCGTGAGCGGTTGTCATCGTCCGGGGGCCGAGCGGCGGACTGTCCCCGCGTCGGTGTCCCGCGGAGGGCGGCATCCGCTGTGTGTGTGTGTGTAAGTGTGTGTGTGAGTGTGTGTGTGTGTGTGTGAGTGTGTGTGGGGGAGAGAAAAGGGAGCGGTGCGGTTCACACACAGCTACAAAACTTTTCCACTAGAAATAAATCCAACGCCATTAACTGCCACCGGACTTCCCACAGCGATTCTCGCGTTGAAACGTGGACGAAGTCCCGGTGTGACATCCCTCCTCTTCCTCACATTTTCTTATTCTTTCTCTCTTTCTTTCTATTTTTTTTTATGAATCAACGTGGCTGTTCGCAAGGTTTTTGATGCGTATTTTGCGGCTCTCCGGGGCCTCCTCCGTGTATTGACACTTTGCGCCTCTCGTAACGCGGTTTACAACCGTGTACAAAAAAAGAAAAGAAAAAGAAAGAAAGACGGGACGTCCGCGGCCAATGCCAGCTTTTAACCCGGGCGGCTTCAAGCCGGGTCACCCGCCGACCGTCACTCCCGGACGGGACGGAACGATCCACTTTTGTGCGCAGTTTCTCCCGGGTCGTTGCCCAAAGTTGCGATGTCGCGTGCGCTCGGACAATTACGCACAAGTTTACGCTGCACGGAGGAGATTTTAGTGTTAAACGTGCGGCCGGACGCGTCGTTTCTCCCCCCCCCCCTCCACCCACCCCGTCACCACCACCACCACCGGTTCCCCGGGAGTTGCAGGATCCTCCAGCGGCCTTGCTGCGTTCAGCCGCGGCCTGGTCGCCGCACGGCCTGCTGGTGTTGTGGAGTAAAACTGGTAGTAAACTGGTACTACGAGGGCTCGACACGGTCCCACCCGGCTCACCGTCCCTCATCGGCCTTTTGTCCTTAATCAAGTTTAACAGCTGTTGTTTTTTACATTTTATTTATTTATTTATCCTGTGTGTGTGTATCGGTGTGTGTGTGTGTGTATTTATACACCCAGCGGCCCGTCCTCAGTGCAGCTCCATAGTAATCCTGTTATAAAGTTTTAAAGAGCTGCTCCTCGAATAACAAAACTTTCGACGCGTGTATCGGCCGATTACACGTCAGGGAGGTTATCTTCACGTCTCCACGTCGATTCTCGTGGGTCCACCGAGCTTATGTATGGAACTGGAAATACAACATTTATTGGACTTGGAAGAATCGTGTGTATTGTGGTTGAAACAAGGAACTTCTCTTTTCTCTATTTTTTATTTTTGTATTTCTTCATTTCAGACGTGTGCACTGATGTACCCTATATCCATATGCTCCATATACACACGTGCATCTGCATATCCTTATATAAACCCCTTGGTGATAATATGCATAATTGAATTCATATTTTATGAAAATGCATTCAGACAAACTGGATTACCGATATTCAAGTATACCAACACATACTTCATATATCTAGTTATCTTAGGCTCTTCAATAGTCACATTTTATAATTCTCTTTCTACTTCTATATACAAAAAAGACAAGGTTGACAACACACATAGACTATAATAAACTCACGTCAGTCACATTTTATTTGTACATGACGAGGCGATAATGACATAGTTCACGCTTGTTTTCCGATTTTAATTCTTGAATGGTGAAACCCGGTTTAAATGATTTCAGTGTCTATAGGTTCCCAGTAATCCACTTTAAGTTGCATCATGACACGTTTTAGTGAGCCAGCCACAGTTCCACTGTACTTTGTCTTCATAGGTGAAGTTATTATTCCTGTGTGCTATTTGCTCCTCCGCCGGGTCGTGACAGTAGGTCTGACCTGCATGTTTGATTTGGCAGCAGAGTTTCAGGCCAGATGCCCTTCCTTACGCGACCCGAGTGGTTCGGGAGGTCACGGCTTTATTCACAGATCCCCAACGGTACTCGTCGATGACGGTATTCAAACTGGGGAACTTTTGTTTGAAGTCATTATTACTAAAAATGATCGTTATTGCTTGAATTTAAAAAACAAAAAAAAGGCGAGATAGCAATTATAGTGTAATGCACATACAACAGTTTTATTATCACACAAGTGACGTGAAATGAACATTGAGTTTTAGATGACAAATAGCAATTAAACAAACGGTCACAGTAGAAAAACTCACAAGACCATATCTGCTCGCCTGCAGTTTACCACGTGTTCATCTCGGCTTCTAAAATGGAGCAAATGCTACTCTGCAAATAAAATATGATTGCACTTGTTACACTGTGCTTTATGTATACTTTATGATCGCTGAATGTGAAACACAAGAGGCACAGGTCCTACTTGAGCCGGGATACGGTGCTTCCTCGCCCCATATTTCACCGCCAGGCGCGTGCATTGCATCAGTTTTGCCTTTAAGCAGTCGTCGTACGGCCCATGACTGTGACACCAGCTGTTGTACACAGCGCACGACTGAGTAAACACATGTACGCATACCTCTATCGTGACCAAGTAGGGTCAGCTGCCAAATTATTTTATGTTTGCTGCCCTACGCTTGTCTGTCCTAAATGGGGATTTGCGTAGTGTCACAATGATGGCTATGAGCTCCCCGGCTCTCTATGCGCACTATCAACTATCACCGTGTGTGCGTGTGCGTGTGTGTGTGCGCGTGTGCGCGTGTGTGTGCGTGTGTGTGTGTGTGTGTGTGTGTGTGAGCGTGTGGCCTTGAGACAGGCTCCACTCATCTCGCAAAATGGATTTCTCTCCAGCCTTTCTGATGTGGCAGATATTAAAAGGGCTTGAATGAATGCAAGCCTTCGCAGACGAGCAGGAAAGGAGTAGACGCTTGCAGACAAGAGGAAGAAAGAGACTGGTGGGAGGACGGCGGATGTAGAGAGACGCGGACAGACAGGCGAACATGCAAGTTAACTGACAGCCAGGCAGCCGGTGACAAGTAGACATGCCTCGTGGAAGGTTGACAGACGTCAAGACAGAACATTTTGACAGTGAGTATCACTGCTGGAGTGAGAAATCCCCCCCCCCCCCCCCACCACACACACACACACACACACACACACACACACACACACACACACACACACACACACACACACACACACAAAGACGACAAAGCATCCAAGAGTTGTGTGGAGTCTCTCTCTTACATCTTTCTGGCTCCGTGTTGGAGACGAAATGAGGCAGAGCTCCACCCGAGGCGAGGCCCACACCTATCAGCCACACAGTCAACACGCCAGTCGAATGGCGACCGGCGTCGGCGAGAACGCTCCGTTTTCGCTCGCTAAATGAAAGGCCAAAGGGGTGCGAAAGTGTCCGGTGTGGAAACGGCAAATATTCTGAATGACCCTGGCGCGGCGCGGAGCTCCAGCGAGTGATCCTGGTGTGGAATAACAAGTGCTCTCAACAACTTTGCTCTCTCTCTGGGCGACGGCAGAATAAGAGGGGGCAGCAGGGAGGTGAGAGGCAAAAATGTATAAAAAAAAATCAATAGTGGAGAAAGAACGCGGGCAGGGAGCGAAAGTCTGGCAGTGGCAGAGAGATGGAGGAATGAAGTAACGGGAAGTTAGGTAAATGGGCTTCCACAGGAAATGGAGTTTGTAGGGGCGGATTGACTCCACTTTGAAATACGTAGATAAAGGTAGCCACAGAGAGGGAGAGAGAGAGAGACAGAGAGAGAGAGAGGGAGGGTTTCAGTATGTGAGCAAAGAAGGAATTCCCCCGCCTCTACTGCCCCGGCCAAGAAGTAGTGTGTGTGAGCGTGTGTGTGTGTGTGTGTGTGTGAGTGTGTGCAAAAAAGGCTTGTCTGGGCAAATTGCTGAGCACTTCTCACTATTTCCATGCTGTGTTGTAAGGCTGCATTGTGTTTACCCTACAATACGGCCTCCTGTTTTTAATATGTACCTGGTATGGATGCAGGCCTTGTGTAACGTGAGTGGAAGTTATGTAATGAATTAATGTGTAATGAAATTGTGGATGAGTCATGTTACTTACTACTCCCGTGGTGTGGTGGATGGTTTGGGAGGGAACACCTACCATGGACTGATGTTTAACTCCTCATTGTTTTGTTTTGTTATTTATTTATAGGTTGTGATCACACGCCCCTCCTCTGCTGTGCTTTCATTTTGAATTACCGTCACGCCACTTGAATATCTTCATAGAATTTCGGGTTGAACTCAGTCGGTCGCTTTTCTTACCAGTGCAACGCAATTAGTCGCTGTTGTTGTGCAGTGATTAGAGCTTGTTGCAGGCCTGAATGCGTTTGGCCACTTGACTAACCCACACTCCCGTTTGCTTCACTTTCAGAGTCTCTGGAATAAGGTGGACATGACAGGATGAGAAAACAGAGGCCCTGAAAATAAAGACAACTGAAGATAACGGACAGGAGGGGGAAGCAGATGAAAAAAAACGAGGCAGAGCAAGAGAGAGGAACGCTAAAGAGAATCCCTCGGATAAATACATACAGTTGTTGAGGGGTGGGGGGGGGAGAAAAACGCAAAGTAAATGAAAAGATGAAGCCGATAAAGAAGCAGGGCCGGCGCTCTCCTCCATCCACCCGGGCCAAAGGGGGTAAGCGGCGTGGAGGAGGAGACGCCTCGGATGGAGGAGAGAGAAGAGACTCGGATGAGAACAGAGAAAGCAGCCGATCCCCACAAAACTCCTCCTATTCATCAAATTCACACTCGGAGTCCTCTCAGGTGGAATCGCTGGTGAGAGACTCCTCGGAGGGGGAGGGTCTGCACCGAGAGAGCCTGTCGGAGTCGATTGTGATGGATTCTGGGAAGCTGTCGTCGTCCTCAGATGACAGACTGTGCAGGCCGGTGGTGAGCGGCAGCAGCCACTGTGACAGCGGCGGCAGCAGCTCGAGCAACAGCAGCACGCCGAGCGCCAACAACAGTCCGAACCCTGCCGCCAGCCGAAAAACCGCCACCTTCAAGGCCCGTGTTCCTAAGAAGAAGTATACATCTGAACACTGCTCGTCTACTACTGCTGGTAACCATAGCAACCCTGCCTCCTGCACGCCCCCTCCTCTTCCTCTGAGCGGCGGCGTCCTCAACCAGGGGTCAACGGGTCCAGGAACTGACATCAGCATCTCACATTCTGATGGCAACAGCCAGAATAGGAGCCTGATGGATGACTTCCACAACAGGACAACTGGCAGGGAGGGGCCTCAGGGATCACCAGGACCCCCCACCCTGTCACTGGGAGGGGAGAGGGAGAGGCCGGGAGCAGGTGAAGGGGGTGCAGATGCAGAGCGGATATCACCGAGTCTGCCCCGCTGCTCCTCAACGGACACCGCCAGCGAGTACTCGGCCGACCTGGAGGTGGTGGGCGACACGCACGCGCTCGCGCAGATGTCCGCTCACATGGTCCCCAGTCTCCCCGACGCACTGTCCGACGCCCTGGCCAAAGGTTTGAAGAATCAGCGCGTCTTGGCTCGCCAGCTCAAGAGAAGGAGTGACGAGGAGGGAGGGGGTGAGGAGGGAGGACTGATGGGCCGAGTTCAGACCTGGTGTTCAGGGCTGGCGTGGTCCGCAAGGTCAGCGGCGAATTCGGAAGCCTGGAGGTGCAACTGAATGGCGAAAAGACACTGTGCCGTTATCCGTATCGACACGACAGCCCCCCGGGAGTCGTGGACATTATCCTGGATGCTCCACCACCCGGTGTCCACGGAAATACCTATTGGCACTCGTGTCTGTGTGCCGTTTGGTAATGAGGAGGGTAACGAGGGCCACTGGCAGTGGTATCGAGAGGGTGTGGTGACCCGGGTGGATACACATCCCGCAGTGGCCAACCGCTACCGTGTCCTGCTGACTGAAAACAGACCGCAGTCTATGGAGGAAGAGGACGAAGGCAGAGGTGCTCCTCAGGCTGTATGGGTCTCCCGACAAACGCTCCGGCTCTTGGTACCACCGTGGGACTTGGACTTGCCTTCCGGTGGGGGACAAGAGGGAGAAGAGGGCTCAGGGATAAAGAAAGAGAGCGGGAGGAAAGGGAAGAGATAGATGTGGAGCAGGAGGTGTGTCGCTTGAGCCGGGGAATGACTCCTGGCATGGGGTCAGTGCTAGAGAGAGGGATGCTCTACCCAGGAATGGTCCCCGTCTCCTCCACATCAGTTCACATCACTTCTCCGGTAACTCCAGCTTCAGTCCTCAGTCTGGCTCCCCGGCCGAGAGTGGGAGATTGAAAAAGACCTGGAGAGAGAGAGGGACCTCCTGCAAAAACAGGAAAGAGAGGAGGGGAAAGAGAGAACAGTGTGAAGCAGCAGCAGCAACCAACAGCAGCAGCAGCAGCACCACCCATACATGCCACTTACCCCCGACGAAGACATGGAGGTGTCCCATTTCAGCATGATCCCGATGGGGGCCATCACCCTCTGGGGCCAAACCCATGACAATTCCTCAACACCGCCATATTGTTTCTAAGCCCCCACATGGCTACCTCAATCCCCACCTGTCTGTGGTGCGGGGCATTGGAATTCCCCCCACTCACCTGCCCTTGAACCCCCACCCCCCCTCCGTCCCCCGTTCTGTTGGGCCTTGACCATGCAGCAGTCATCGCCGCCCCTCAGCTCCCTCCCTCCCTCCCATCTCCTCCTCCAGCACGCCCTCCTCTCGAGTAGAGAAGGCCTCAGGGGGAGGTGCTTCAGGCGGCGGATCGGCTGGTGGCGGCGGATCCGGATCGGGCTCGACATCGTCTTCGTCACGCTCCCGGACTCCGCTGACGGCCCGCTCAGCAGAAGTACAAGAAGGGCGACGTGGTGTGCACGGCCAACAGGCATCCGCAAGAAGTTCAATGGAAAGCAGTGGAGGAGGCTGTGCTCTCGGGAGGGCTGCTCCAAAGAGTCCCAGCGGAGAGGATACTGCTCCAGACACCTCTCCATGAGGACCAAGGAGATGGAAGCCAGTGGGGGCGGCCGTGAAAGGGGGGGAGCCAGCAGCACGGGGACCCTGACGCCCTCTGACCTCCGGCTGAGCGGCGGCAGGGCCAGCTCGGAGTTCGACTGGGACGAGACGTCCCGGGAAAGCAGCGAGGCCAGCAGCCGCGGGGGAGACTCTCGGCCTCGCCTGGTCCTGCCGTCGCTGCTGCCGCAGGATCTCTCTCGCTTCGATTTTGACGAGTGCGAGGCAGGCGACGATGCTGGTGTCCCTGGGGGGCTCTCGTTCCGGCACGCCATCATTCTCCCCCATCTCTAACCAGTCGCCTTTCTCCCCCCACCCCTTCGCCATCGCCCTCTCCTCTCTTTGGCTTCCGCCCTGCTAATTTCAGCCCCATTACTGCTCCGTCTCCACTTACCCCGCGGCGCCCCCGGCAACTCAGTGGCACCAAGATGGGCACGGCGGGTGCCGAGAGGGAGCGTCACCTGTCGGGCATCGTGCCCACTTTTCCTACCAATCTTACATTCACGGTCCCTATGAGCCCGAGTAAGAGAAAGCTCGACTCTCACCCGCCCCCCCCACTGCCTGCAGTCCAGGACTAATCAGACCAAACCCGACCAGCAGCAGCTGGTGAGCATCGGCGGTGGGCTGGTGGGCGACCCCAGCACTGGGCCACAACCCTGCTGCCTTCAGAGTTCTCTCCCCTCAGAGTCAGCCCACAACCCCATCCTCGCTGTCCTTCTCCCGCCCTCGCAGCGCCACCAGCAGGCCCCCGTCCTCCGCCGCCTCCACGCCTCCACCCATGCTCGTCTCCCCCCACGCCCCCTTCACCTCTCTACCCCAGGATCCTTCCCCGCGCCGCATCGTGCCTCTCCGCGACTCCCCCGTCATCGTCCGCAACCCCGACGTCCTCTGGCCAAGTTCTCGGACGGCCCGTTGGGCAGGAGAGAGAGGAGCCGGTCGAGGGAGCACAGCCAGCCACAGCACGCCGCCCTGCAGGCCTGCAGGCTCCCCGTTCCCATCAACGGGGCCACCACCAACGGAGCGGTTCTCCTACGTAACCCCACATCCACGCTCGTCCTCGTCACCTCCAGTTCGGTAAGGAATCATCTGTTGTCATGAGTATCTTGCAATTATACATCGTATTGATCGATGTACGGTAATGTAACTTCGTGTTGTTCAGGTCAGAATTTGTGGAAGATTACTCTTTTTTTTTTGCATAATCAAATATACTTCTTCATAACCCGCTGGGGTGATTTGGCGCAATAAATAGTTTTTACTTAGTACTTTACAGTGGATATCTTTTTATATGGAACCAAACAACCCAATTCAACTGCAAAATTTCAAATGCTATTTCACTGTGTCTTGCGCAGTCCCTGACTCCAGCCACGGCGGGCCACGCCGCCCTCTCCAGCTCCTCCACTCCCGGGTCCATGTCGGCCTCGCTCGGCTCGGTCTTGTCCTCGTCCGGTTCCGGGGGCAGGGAGAGGGAGAGAAAACCGGAGGGGCACCTGGACGCCTCCGGAGGGGCGCTGCCGCAGCCGGTGGCCTGTCACCCCACGCCGACGGCCCTGCTGCCGCTCATACTGCCGGCCGAGTCGCCCCACCCGGCTCCACGCAAGCAAATCATCATGGGACGCCCGGGGACAGGTAGGGACCTTCGCCGAACCAACCAAAGCGAGGCAGTGCAAGCTGTCTTATCCACCCCAGTACTCGTTCTCCCCACACTCATTATCTCCCTCGGGGTTACGGCGCTTTAACTGTGACTCGTGTACACCTCGCTATTGTTTGCTCACAACTCCCCAAAAAATATTGTTCAATTTCCTTGCTGAAGTTTTCAGAATTAAGATGATGATTTTCCACTGCTTTGGGCTGCATACAGAGAACTCGCTTGTTTTCCAACAAACGCTGTTTGTTTTGCCGACTGCACACATGAAAAACAGTCACTTTATGAAATCAGCTGCAGTGGACGAGATGGGGGTGAGGTCATTGCTCTTCGAGCGTTTTATGTTAAACAAAAAAAAACAAAAAAAAACGAGGACTCGCAGATGAAGTTCTTGGAATTTATTGAATATTCAAACTCAAACCCGCCTCAGGCCTCACGTGTAGATCTTGCTTTGTTTTTGGGAAACGCAGTGTGATCACCGTTTTGCGGGTTATTCGAGTTGACAGCGAACAGAAGCGACAATCCAACAGCTTGGTGGGATGGAAGAAAATTGGACGGTGAGAAGTAGAGGCGTTCGGGGTTTATCATATACGGCGCGCTTGTTTCCATGCCAACTTCTTGTTATCACGCTCCGAGCTCGCTCGCTCGCGACTTTTACTTTAAATGTATGAATAACAAGAAGACGGCTTTCAGTTTCAGTGCATGATTCCCCCCCCCGTTGTGGTCTTTAAATCTGAAGCTTGTACGTGTTGCAGGACTTTGTCTTTGGTTTCATGGTTGATACAGACATGTGAGGTAGATATATGGGGCTTATATGTGTCTGCAGGGAACAAATACGCGGTATAATAATTGTGGTTTGAAGTCAGAACACGAAATTAGCCGGTTCACCTCTGGATTCCTGATGTGAGTATTTCACTGCGTAAGGATCTGACTGGGTCGGGACGATAAATATGACTTTTTAAATGTGAAACGTTATTTCCGAGGTGTGAATACCAAACGCTCGGATATATATCAGCCGCTCAGGCAACCACCCAGACATACTGCTCGCTGTGTGTAATCTGTGACTCAGTGTGTGTAGTGTCAGAGCTATCGAGAGTGCTTGTGTGTGAGTGCTCAGGGGGGGTGTCGCCCTTTGTGTGTGTTTGAGTGTGTGTGAGAGACAGAGAGAGAGAGAGAGGGAGAGGGAGAGAGAGACAGTGCGATCAAGGGTGTTTCACTAAACTAAAAGGGCGAGAATATTGACATGTCTAGACATGTAAGACGAAGCTGAGAACAAGCGAGCAGAGTGCAACAAGGACATTCATGGCTTCGCCGTCTCTCTCACACACACACACACACGTACGGTTATTTTCCCGTACCCTACAGGAACATTACATTGATTTATTTTCTACAGGAAACCTTCAGCCTTAACTGTTTCTCATTTAACTTTTTTTTTTTTTTTTTTATCAAAGTCAAGTCTCACTTCGTTTGTCCTGTCTCTTGTCTTCCTCCGACGTCGTTCCGACGTCGTTAACTTCAAGATTGTTCCCACGGCAGCGTCTGTTTTCATTGGTCAGTGTGCATTATCAAGTTGATATCCCCGCCAATATATAGAAAGAGAAAGCCACACACACACACACACACACACACACACACACACACACACACCACACACACACACACACACTGGTGTTCCAGACAATCAACAACCTCAGACGGGGCGTTAAGGGCAAGTCCGGCGTGATGTGAATGTGTTTCATTGCTCTCAGCAGTAAAGAGGAGTAATCGTATTGCTGGCGCGTTGTCATGGATACGCCGCTTCCGACCGGTAGAATTAGTGCAGTAAAGCGTTCAGGCCTGAGCTGATTACCGGCGCTCGCCTTTTCTTTTCCCCCGTCAGCCTCTCGCGACCCTCCAGCGGCGCCCGCTAACAGCCACCTGCCTCTGCGGCGTAACAACCCCCCCCCCCCCCCCCCCACCCCTCGCCATACATTTTTAAAAACACCTCGAGTCACAGCGAGCCCAGAAACAAACACGCAGGCAGAAGGCGGCGCGCCCCACGGCTGAGTTCGCTCCTAAATATAGCCCGGCTCCAGCGCCGCTGCATTAACATCACAAGTTTCATTACGGCACCATTGGAGTACATCTGCAACCTTCAGCGGCGGAGAAGGAGGGATCAGGGCCCTTCCAGAGCTCAGGTCGCAGGAGGGGCTATTAGAGAACTCTGTGGGGTGCCGACGTCTGCAGTTATGTCGGGTTTTTTTCCTGCTTTATCTGCGCCGCCTCGCCCCCCCCCCCCCGTCACTCTCTGCACTCCCGAGTAAACCAATGGAGACGCAGTAGGAACTCCTCGCCTCTCCGGGTCGTCAGCAGGTCCTTCAACACTTCACATTCTCTCACACTTGTTTATTTGGAGAGCTAAATGTTGGGTCAGCTTGCCTCCAGGCCATCTCTTCTTTCATGAACAGTGATTTTCCAGCTCACCTGGGGGGGGGGGGGCATAAGGAAGTGCACTTCAGGAGGCGGCACCATCAAGAGAAATACATGTAAAAAAAAATAATAGTAATATGGATTTTTATTACCATATTTTATTCATTAAAAAGAAAAATGTGTTGCAAAAGCTTCTTCGAACCACAAACTCTTACAACCAGGTTCATCTTGTGTTTGTAGATTTGTGGATCATGAAGTTTGATGCTCCACCGCCACAGTGTTTTCTTTTACAAAGGAAATGAGAACTAACAAGTGTCTTCGAAGGACACCGCTATAGCAAGCTATATTTACTGGAAAAATAAATAAATAAATAAAAATCTGATTTTTTAATGGTAAATATATTAATGTAAGTAAGGCAGGAAAAAGTTCCGCCAGTTTACGATCAAATGGTGCTGCACGGTGAAAACTGAAGGTTTTGAAGCTGCGACGAGTGTTTTGGCCGCCTGATGGTGTGACTCAAATACAAAGTTGTGTTTTACTGTCATGAACCTACAAGTCATCTCTTTCAAAAATGTGGCACTTCAATGCATTTGAAAGCCTTCGAGTAACAGCTGAGGCTCCATTACGCATTATTTATACCTCTCACACACACACACACACACACACACACACACACACACGCACACACAGACACACACTCACAGTCCTTTAGCAATCAGTACATTGAATTCAGCATTTTTATTGTTAATTTGAAAAGAAAAAGTTCAGTTTTCAACAGAAAACGATTAAATGAGTCTGAACTGGAGGAAATCTTGTGTTGTCTTTGAAGAACAATCAAAACTTTATAGCTTTTAAAACCCTCCACATATTGCAGACAGACCAAATTAGTATAAAATCAAGCACCCAGTGGTGTGACAACGTGTGAATGAGTGCCTTTAAGCTGGAGCTCCTCATGCAAACATCGGTGCGACCTGTAAGCAGCGAGCAGTGCAAAGGTCCCGGCGCAGTGATAACATGCATGTGACGGCGAGAACCGGCGTTCCAGCGAGTCCACGAGCAGCTGCAGTGCGTCCAGGAGCGTTCTCCAGCAGGATCTGGACCTCCACTCCAGCTTCACTATATATAGGCCGTTTTAAATACTTTATTATAAGATTATTAATGGCGACGGGGAAACTGGTCATTTCAGCGCTGCGGCACTGGGATTGAGCTCACGGTCCGGGCTGGACCTCAGCCGGGAGGAGCTCGGTGCTCAAAATGTTTATAGCTCGGCCTCATGGGGCGGTAATCTTTATCACAGAGAGAAATATTTAACTCTTTCACTGGCCGTGACTTGTGACGACATGAACGTACCGTTCTCACCGTCATTGTGTGGATTATTCAAGTTGTCCTCACGCGTATCAGCTGATAAATACGTCGTCCTGTTCCATACAGAATGAACTGCCGGCTGCGCGAAACGCCAAAATACTACTACGGGGAATCAGACCGGTTGTATTTGCGTTTTTCCTCCGTCACGTTGAACCGGTTTCTGCTGGTTCACCATGAGCACACATGCTTTTATTCACACTGAGAGGAAAAAACAAGGCACCATCTGGGATCTCTGGTGTTTTTGCCATGAGCGTGTGATGCGGCTCATCGTTTTTTTTTTTTTTGCTCCCCGCTACATTTATTTACCTCAAAATTACAAAAGACTACATTTATTTACCTCAAAATTACAAAAGACTTTTCCAGTTTCCTTCATGATGTCAAAGAAGCTCCATGAGCTGCTACACTAGTGGCCGATATCATTTCCCAACGTGACTTCCTGGTGTTTTTCCAGGAAGGCGTTTGTGACGTCGTGGAGACTCCGGGCTACATTTTGCAAGCGTTTAGTATAATTATTACATATTGCTGGTTCAGTGTGTCTCTGTCCAGTTCCTCCTACATTTTGAAACTTACACTGGAAAAAAAAAGTAATTCTCAGTAATTTCCACAAACACAAGCATGATTTGTTGAGTTAATGTGATTTAATCACGTCACACGTTTCCGTCAATTCATATTAAGTCGATCGAATCACATTTATTCACGCTATCGGAACAACTTGTATTAGAATGAACCATTCAGCAACAAGAAACTCAATATGCTCATGTTACTCCAACATATTTCTGATATGTAAACTGAAAAACTGCATAGTTCTTAAAGACTGACCTTCTAAAAGCGGACAAGTAAAGTTATGGTCAGTTCAACGAGCCGGGATCTTTCAACAATAATCTTTATTATTGTTCCTGCCTTTTATATGTGAAATTCCCAACGTCTGAGACGGGAGCGTTCCGAAATCACACTAGGAAAAAGTATTGAGTGAGCTCAAGTTTGTTTTTTTGGATCTCTCTCTCTCTCTCGCTCTCTCTCTCTCTCTCTCTCTCTCTCTCTCTCTCGCTCTCTCTCTCGCTCTCTCTCTCTCTCTCCTCTCTCTCCTCTCTCTCTCTCTCTCTCTCTCTCTCGCTCTCTCTCTCGCTCTCTCTCTCTCTCTCTCTCTCTCTCTCGCTCTCTCTCTCTCTCACTGGGAACTTCCCATTACCTCAGCCAACAGCTGTGTTACTCTTGCTTCCGGGAAATGGGAACTTTACCACTTCCCAGTTACTCGTGAATGCACTGTTACACACGGAGGACAAACAAATTGTGTGTGCGTGTGTGTGTGTGTGTGTGTGTGTGTGTGTGTGTGTGTGTGTGTGTGTGTGTGTGTGTGTGTGTGTGTGTGTGTGTGTGTGTGTGTCAGAGGTTGTTGTACAAGTGGCCACACAGAGTGTCTTTGTACTCTGCTGTCTTGCCGGAGCCGCCCGGCGGGCGGCGGCGGCGGCGTGACACTCGTGCGGCGAGCGTTCTGGAGCCTCCGTGGCGTAAACAACAATAATTCCCGTCGTCGACGCCACGTGACCTTTCAACATCCCAGAATCGCCCCGGAGGGCGGCGTCCTCACACCGCAAGCGTACGTGGACGTGGTTTTCCCCGAGCCGAGGTGGTTTTCCGTGTAGTTTTTTTTTTTTTTTTGCGTAAGTGCTTGAGCTGGCTGACAGTCACACAGGCCTTCACATGCTGCCAGAGGGCAGAACGCTGCCTTCTGTCTGCAGCTCGCGATACTGGGAGAGATAAACATGATGACATTTCACTTTTTTCTTTTTTTTTCACTCTCCCTCTCTCCTTCCCTTCCCACAGTTTGGACCAACGTGGAGCCTCGCTCGGTGCCCGTGTTTCCCTGGCACTTCGCTCGTCCCTTTCCTGGAGCCCAGCCAATCAGGAGCGGCCGCCCAGCCTGCCGACGGCCAGCAGCTTGTCAATCAGAGTAAAGGTAAAAATGATCCCCCCACCCCGGATCCTCCACCCTCCGGACGTGACATCACGAATTTCCTCCCCCAGTGTCTGGAACGACTTATATAAACAATATAACGAGTGTGTGTGTGTGTGGGGGGGGGGGGGGGGGGGTGTCCGGGGCCGCGTTCACGACTGACGGCTGCCAAAACACTCGAGAACAAACCGGCGGCCGGGCCGGTGTTTCCCAAAACTGTCGCAACAGAATTGCAAATGGCAACAGTTGGTGTTCACACCAATTTAATTCCAGCAACATTGTTGATCACACCACCGCTGACATGGCGGCGAAGTGTGTTCATCCACTGAATCCGGCTGGTTCGGACAGTCGGGGAGCGAAAAAGCAAATTAGAAGACGCGGTGTTCGTCTCGCTCGTGTGTGAATGGCTGAATGTGAATGACATTATAAGGGACACTATAAGGGAGGAGGCTGCTAAATGCAGTAGATAAACAAACAAATAAAAAACGACCACATGATGAGCATGCAAACTGTAAAGAACAGCCCCTTAATCCCAACTCGGACCAGGGACTTTCTTGTTCTGAGGCAAGAGAATTATTAACCTCTCCACCTCTTTTCCTGTTGGGACCGACGTGTGTCAGGTCTTCATATACAGCCTGCAACCATTTTCCATTCGTTCAGTTTCCATTATATTAATTTCTGAAAGTCTTGAGAGTTTTTAATCCTCAGTTTATTCATGTTTTAATGATCATTCTTTCCCCCCCCCCCCCAAAAAAAAACAAACAATCGTCACAAGGAAGAAAGCATGCTGGGAATCTTTCCCTCATCCACACAGATCTCAGGTCTTTTTAATGTCAAAAGGCGTTTCAGCTGCTCCCTGGTGTGGTCGCACATCCTGATCCGCACGCTTGACTTGACTCGAGTGAGGATTTCATAACGTTTGCATGTTGTTAAAGATGTTTGTAAAAGATACCCAGTTTTTGGTATTTTTCCATCTGCTTTAAAAAAAAAAAGAAAAGATGGCTGCTCAGTATTAGTGGAAGGATTAAAATGAATCTCCGATCAGCCAGTTTGACTCGATGCTACAATGAGCCGTGTGACCAAAATAAACACGAGGAGAAAAAAAAAACAGCTTTATAATGAAGATTTAGAGATGAAAAGCTTCACAGATTTAACCACTAAACCCTCCTCTTTTCTCAGCGTCTTTGTCCTCGGTAGATTCTACCATGTTAGACTGTATTCAGAGCTCGTCTCGCCTCCCACAGCGAGTTGGCCACGGCGCCGGCCGGCGACACGCCGCACGCCGAGTCGCCTCGTGTTCACACATCCGGCGTCGTTACCGACGTCCACGGAGACTTTCACTGACCGCCACCAAAAACCTTCTTCTCGTTTGTTTTTGTTTTTTTTCGTCTGTTTTTCCAGAGCCTCGCTGTGGCGTGGCGCTGGTGAGCGATGGCCGCGCCGGCCCCCCGGACCTGGAGAGGGGCTCGCCGTCGTGCCCTCCCCCGACCAATGACAATCCTCCTGCGGAAAGGGGCGGGGCAGACAGCGAGACGGAGAGCGACACGGACGACCCGTAAGTACAAAGTGTCCAAATGTGGAGAAAAAAAACAGTCGAAAGAAAAGGCGGAATTTAAATTCCAGCGAGGAGGGCTGCGTCGACCACGTGGTGAAACGAGGCTCAGGCAGGCAGCCGGACAACTGTTGATCCAGTTCGCCGCTTGTTTACACGCCAGCGGAGCAATTTATAGCCGCCTGCTGTTCGCACGCGGAGCCACTGACGTGAAACCGTGGTAAACTTTTATGTGCTCGCTTTTTTAGTTTGTTCGGCCTCTCCGTCTGCTCAGATGTAAAGTTTCGAGTCTCGTCTAGAACCGTCGTGATGTTTTATAGCTAAAGTAAAATGTATATGCGTATATAGAAGTCGGGACAAGCGGGGACTCCAAATGGTGTCGACTCATTTCAAGCAAAACGCTTCTTACATTATGTTGACTTCCTCTGTGCAGCTCTGGCTATGAGTCATTAGAGAGCAGGTAGTAACTGTAGTTCATGTTAAAATGCAGTTTGAAGATGCTGCTTCAAACTGGCTGCTTATAAAAAAAAAACAACAAAAAAAGAACTCTCAAGGATGTCACACTCCAAACAGGTGCACTGAATTCCACCTCTGCAAGCACGATCCAGAAGAAACACACAACTCCGTGTGTGTGTGTGTGTGTGTGTCTGGGTTATTGCTCTTTCAGAGTGACTCAGACAGGCTGTCTGGCTGCCAGTGTGGTTATGAATGTTTCAGGGTCACTCGCTTCACAAAAGGCCGTCGCCAAGCGAAAAGAAACGCATCGGCGGCACCTCAACGCCGCCGCCGATTACACGGGTTATCAGGCAGGCAATCTTTAACGGCAGTGAAATAAATTAAAATAGACGCCGTTGACAGGATGTGGGCTCTGCTTTTTCTGCCCTTTTTCTTCCCCATCAGCCGGTTTATATTCAGACACACTTCTTAATTAATTTGCATTCTTTCTCTATTCATTTTATAACGCAAACAAAAACGTGCCTCACATGAACACATCCACGATATGAAAATAAGAAAAAAAAAACACATCCGACTGAATAGCAGGCGAACTCACTCACACTGTGGAGTTTTTTTTTTTTTCGGTTTTTCTTTCCCTTATTGACGCAGTGATTGTCGTCTTTCGTCCGCGATACCGGCTGGACATCTACCGATGTTTGAAAACTTCTCCACACGGAGCGGAACCCGGGTCAGCAGGAAGAATGCAATTTGGCGGCCGTAGAAACAGCCGCTTCCGTTGGAATCAACTGGATAAATACTGCGTGCTTATCAGACTCGGAGGGCAGCGGCGGCGGAACAGATAGAATAAACTGCAGCCAGTAAATGAAAGAAAATGAGGAACGGAAAGCACAACGATGTGGCTGCTGTTCTCACACACGAGAGGTTTCAGAACACAATGATCCTTTTTATATTGTTAATTACAGGACGGCGTGTTTGCATGTGTTGAAAATGTGTTCTCGCCGGTTCATAGTGTCTCACATGTCCCTCCCCCCCCTCAGATTTTCCCCGGGTGTGGCCAACGATCCAACGCCTTCCTCTGGACCCATGAAGCGACGCACACAGTCCCTCAGTGCCTTGCCCAAGGACGGAGACAGGAAGGTCAGTGCGCGGCGCAGGGAGGAGGGGTAACTTGTGGGGGGCGAGGGTTTTGTGTCTCACACTTCTTCTGTCCCCCCCACCAGAGGGAGAAGGACCACATTCGCCGTCCCATGAACGCGTTCATGATCTTCAGCAAGCGCCACCGGGCGCTGGTGCACCAGCGACACCCCAACCAAGACAACCGCACCGTCAGCAAGATCCTCGGGGAGTGGTGGTACGCTCTGGGGCCCAACGAGAAGCAGCAGTACCACGACCTGGCCTTTCAGGTGCTGTCACCCTCTTCGACTTGCAGACGAATTTAATAATAATGAAAAAAACAAACTACGATCTCAAACAGCCTTGACTCCAGCAAATATGTCGTTTTTAGCCAATCAGAAACCAGCCGATCGGCTACGCTGCTGCCGTTTTCTTGATTTGTGTCTCAAAAAAAAAAAAATGGATTCGAGGCGGCTGATCATAGTTAATCAAAATGTTAAGATAAACATCGACGCTCTAATCCGGAATCTTTCGCTCTGAAGAAGATTTGCAAAGTTCAATAACATTATTGTGCAAATTTCCTTAAATCTGTTTGTCAACATACGTTTTTCATGTTCTGTCCTTATAGATAGAATAGAAAAATGCAATAATTTCCTCTGTACATCAGCCAAATGCGGTTTTAATGCCGTGACTTTGAATAGCTGAACATTGTTCCTTTGTTCTGGGCCACGGTTTATCATTATGGGATGGCGGCGGGCCTTAAAGCCAGCGCCTGCTCTGTGTTGATCATAGGATGTGAATGTGAGTGTGTGTGATTCGCTGCGCCTCCGTTTGCTCTGTGATAAAGCGGCGAAGCCACCGACAGTCAGCTGGAATAAACCTCCAGCCCCAGAATCGGAGCGCTGACTGTAACGACGACGTCAACCGAGACGTAGAAAGCCCCTCGCTCCTGTCTCACCCCCGCCCCCCCTCTCTTCCTCTCTTTCAGGTGAAGGAGGCCCATTTCAGAGCTTATCCCGACTGGAAGTGGTGCAACAAGGACCGGAGGAAGTCTCTGTCGGAGGGCCGCGGGACCCCCAAGGAGTCACGTGAGCGGAGCATGTCAGAGAGCACAGGTCTGTCAATGTCTCATGATTTATTCACTCCTTTTTTTCTATTTCAGGCTCTTTAATGACATAGAATACATTTAGTGCACTGCAATATATTCTAGCATTATAATGCACAATACTTGGACTTACACGTAGCAGAACATTCTTTGACTGTGAGAAATACAAACTGCGTTGTTTTTTAACATTGATTTATTTTCCTCTGCATTTCACCAGATGCTCATTCAGAGTCCCAGGTGGTGGAAGGAAGGGGCGGGGCCTCAGGCTGGCCGGGGGGATCGGAGCGTCGAGGGGGGCTGTTCGGGGGCCAGCACCCCCGGCCCCGAGCCTTTTCCCAGAGCGCGGTGCACACCCTGGAACAGAGGGAGCGGGAGAGAGACCTGGAGAAGGTACCGGGTCGTTAAACCGTAGCTGCAAGGCAGCAAAAAAAAAAAAAAAAATAAAAAACCTGCTTCACATCACAAGCTCACGCCAAGTGGTTACTCACCCAACAATGTACCTTCTCAAGAGAACAACTTTTACATTTTGTTGGCGCATTAATAATACGGTTTGACTTTACTGCTGAAGTTCACTTTGAAGGTTTTCTTTTCTTCTTTTTCTTTATTGAAAAATGCATTCAAAGAGGTTAAAGAACGGCTGAAGGGAACAACAGTATCGACAATATAACAGTGACAGTGGAGCAGACTGCAGGGATTGCTCATGAAAAGGCGGCAGAGTGTGTGTGTGTTCCAGTGTGTGTGTGTGTGTGTGTGTGTGTGTGTGTGTGTGTGTGTGCGTGTGCGTGCGCGTGTGTGTGTGTGTTCAGGATGTGTGTCCTTCACACAGCTTCACCTCAACTCAACCACTGGAAGCAAACAGTTCAGAATCAGTTCAAATGGACTCACTTGCTTCTTTATGTGAGGGTTTGAATTGTTTCTACTAAAAAATAAATAAATAAATAAATAAAAGAAGAAGAAGAAGAGAAAACTCTGGGGGAGCTCAGCCTTCAGCTTCAAAGCTTTTACTTTATACTTCTTTGGTTCCTTTGAAGGTACAAGACTCTTTCAGTACAAATCACAGAGGAGTAAAACAGCATCTGGGCTCTCCGAGGCTTCAATAATGACTGTGTATTATTATTATTATTATTGTTGTTAGTTTCCATCCACCCATCTTCTATACCTCTTTATCCTGCTCAGGGTCGCTGGAGCCAATCCCAGCTTACCACGGCCAAGAGCACGATAAAAGAAAACCCCCGCACACACGAAAAGAACATGCGAACCCCTTACAGAAAGACTCCAGCCGCCATCTGAACCCGTGACATTCCCGCTCTGACCGCTGTTGCGTTTTTCTTTTTCGTTTGTTTGAACTGAAGCTTTGATCCTGACACGATCTGAGCAGTTGAGGGTTAAAGGTCCCCCTCGGGGACTTGTGGGATTCGAACTTGCAACTTATTACAAGTTGGCTTGCAATAAAAAAGCAAATTCTTCCTCCATTTTTAAATTTTTTTTTCATTTGTCATCATTTAATCTTGTATCCACGCTGACCTCATTGGTCTTGTACTCCCCCCCCCGCTCTGTCAGGAGGATGGGGCGAGTTTGTTTCGCCCCCAGCCCCCGTCTCAGTCGCTGTACCCGGGCGGAGTCTGCGAGGACGTGACCAGCGACGAGGAGCGCATGGTCATCTGCGAGGAGGAAGGCGACGACGATGTCATGGGTGAGTTGGGGGGGGGGCGCCGCAGGGCGGTCACGGCGACCGGCTCATCGGTACCACGGCGACGGTTTCACTTCCCGCCTCCGTCGGCGCGTCTTCCAAAGAACGACCTTGTCACTGGCCGCGTCAGCAAAAACACCCAAATCACCAAAAATAATGTTGATATTTAGAGCAACAGTTTCACACCATTTATAATTTCATGGCGATTTGATGGCCTTTCCCTAAGTAAATGTGGACGCACACCATTATATACAATCATTATGATACGCTGTGTGTTTATCTCTGTCTGGTCAAAAGCCGTTGAAACAAAAACCTGTTTTTTTTTTGTTTTTTTTCCAGAGGATTCATGCCCCGAAGGCTCCATCGACCTCAAGTGTAAAGAGAGAGTGACGGACAGCGATGAGGACGAGCCAGACGGACAGGTCGGTGACGTGAAAAGAAATTTTTGAAAGGAAAAAAAAAACAAAACACTTTTTCTTTGTGGTTTTCATTTTAAGAGGCAAACCTATGTACTGGACACGAAAGTGTTTTTGTCATGAGTGTGTAGAAAGTCCTCTACACTCTGGAGGGTCTCGGTGTCGTGCTGTGACCTCGACTCCTAAGACATTTGTTTGTTTATTTTCAATTTTGACTATTTGCTTGGTGATTTGTCTGGATCGGAGCCGTTTTTTTTGGATCATTGATCTGATGTTTGACACTCCTGTTCTCAGGCCTCGGTGCTGTTGTGATGCAGAACTCGGCACAGGAGCTTAATTTTAGATGAATTGTTTCCCCTCGGGAGAAATCGGCCTTATAGAACAAGATCGTAGTTGTAATGAGCCACGTGCAGACCTCGAACCTCGATTCAACATTTTTGGGCAGATTTGATCGTAAAACATTTATGACTAAACATTATTTTGTTGAATGTTTTTCATGTCCGTGTTGTTCATTCGTCTCCCTCACAGTGTGTAAAGGCCTTAGGATTTATTAAGTGAGCTGTACTGAAAAGAAAAAAACAAACTGTGGGGTTTACAGATAAGGCATCGTGTTTTCATTTGTGTTAAAGCTTTAAAACCTGCAGGTTTTTCCCACAATGAAGCCGTTTCTTCATAAAGGAAAGATGAACTTCGCATTGTAACGTCTCCTCTTTGATCTGTGTGTCTCTGTCTCCCCTCCAGCATGGCTTCAAGCCAGTGGCTCGCTCCTCTCTCTCCTCCTCTCCCTCCATCCCTCAGTCCGACTCCACATCTTCTAAAGGGACTGGAGGCGGAGGTGGCGGAGGAGGAGGAGGAGGAGGAGGTGCTGCTGCTGAAGACGGGTCTGAGAAGAAAAGGAGGAGAGGACTGGATGGAAGAGAGGAGGGCGGTGAGGGAGGGCTGAAGAAAGAGGAAACGGTGACGAACGGCGGAGGAGGTGGGCCGGGCGTCTCCTCTCTGTCCGTCGCTCAGCAGGGCTTAACGCAGCTCGGCGGCGTCCGCATGGCCTCCACAATGGTGACCAACGTTGTTCGCCCCGTCGCCAGCACGCCCGTCCCCATCGCCAGCAAGCCCGCGGAAGGCGCCGTCGCCCTCAGCTCCCTGCCACAGGACCAGAAAGCCACTCTCCTGATCGGAGGAGGCGGAGCCCAGCAGCTGCCGATCGCAGCAGGTGGTGGGTACCTGTCGTCCTCCTCCCCCGGCGCCGTCGGTGTCACCCCAGTGGGGGGCGGCGGCGGCGGCGGCCTGGTCACTAGTCTAGTTCTGGGAGGGTCCTTCCCTGCCGCGCAGCCGGTGCAGCTCCTCACCCCGCAGCCGCAGACCCCCCTCCCCGTCCTCCAGCCGCAGCTCCACCCGTCCGCCGCCACCTCCGCCCTCGCGCCCGCCGTCTGCCCCAAGCCGCTAGCGCAGGTCCAGTACGTCCTGCCCGCCGAGGGCCCCTCGGCCCCACAGCTCGCTCACCAGCAGATCCTCTCCCCGCCCATCAATGCCGCCCTGGCCAATGGCGTGCACCCGGGGGCAGGAGCCCGAGGCGGCCCCGGGACCAGAGGTGAGACCGAGAGCAGCGATTGGCCGGGGGGGAGGGGGGGGGGTTTCTTCTCGGTGACAAGTGACGCATTTCTTTGAGCCGTAGCTTCTCCTCTGAGTTCGGTAGCTCTGATTGGATTACGTAAGATGCATGATTGACAAGAGGAACGCTGTTGACTGGAGTTATGGGAGCCCGCCGCCCACCCGCCGCTCTCCCTTCGTAAGCGCGTGAAGCCGCGGGACTCTGTTCCACCTTGTCATCAGCGAGGAGTTTCTCTCCGATCAGTCTTTGAAATGTTCTCGGTGTGTCTCCACCCGCCGCCGCTCCTCCGCCGGCTTCACCTCCTCCTTTGACTCCATTCGTCTGTTCCTCACACTGACTGATGTGACTCTCTCTCCCTCTCTCCCTCTCTCGCTCATTAGTCCAAACTCAGTCGCCTGTCTCGCAGAGCAAGATGTTGGTTCCCATGGCAACAGTGAGAACAGGGTCTACTCCTCCTCATCCCTCCATCTCCCTCGTGGCTCCGCCTCTTCCTGTGCAAAACGGCCCTGCAACAGGAAACAAGGTGAGTCCAAGTTACTCCAGCACATCCCAACAACAGGACCAGGTTGCAGGTGTTTACAGTGAAAAGATGTAAACAAACTATATGTGTGTGTGTGTGTGTGTGTGTGTGTGTGTGTTAACGTTCACGGACAGACAGGTGAGGTAGGGAGGTTACGCCGCAGCAGACTGTATGACAGGAGGTCGCTGAAGTGAAAGGAATAGTTCATGTTTAGGCTTTCTACGATGTGCAGCAGATCTGAGGAACTCCTAAGTAAAGTAAAGTAAAGTGCCTTGACCTGTCGTGACTCAGTAACACGTTCACTCCAGCTTAAATGCAGATTTTTTCAGTCGGACCGTCAAGTGGCAGACTCACGAACCTGAAAGTTTCTCTTTCAGAACGTTTCTGTCTGATGTAAACGTTGTTCAGTGATGTGACTGTTTGTCGAACCAGTAAAATGATATTTTATTTGCTAGGGTCCATTTTCTGGTTCAACATTCGAGTGAATCGAGTGAAAATGAGTCGTAGTTACAGCTCTACTGCTCCGCTGACCATTTATTTCGACGGCTCTCCAAATCCTCAAGAACATAAAACCACACTTGATATTTTTAAGTTGACCTCACTGGAGACGTAACACAGCGCAGAGGAAAATTGGGGGCGTTTTCAGTCGGTGGTGAGACATTCATTTTGTTTATGTTTTTTTTTTATTTTTTTTTATTTGTTTTTTTATTTGCCTGCCCACACAGATCATCCAGATTGCTCCCATGCCTGTGGTGCAGACCAACGTACATCCAGGCGGCGCAGCGGCGGTGCACCCTGGGAGTCCCTTTCCAGTTTCCGTGGCAACGGTGATGGCTCCCGGAGCGGCGCCCCCGCAGACCGTTCTCCTGACCTCCCCTCCTGCCAGGTCACTACTCACACAGCAACCGACGCCGCCCCCGAACGGCGACCGTGTGTTCTGATGCGTCGGGCCGTCGGGGGGGGGGGGGCTCCTTTAGCTCCTTTAGCTCCTTTAGAAACGACGTCACATTTAAATATTGCGTCGGCCAAAGTGTTGCCGTCGCTACCGAGGACGAGTGGGCAGCGGAACCGAAAGCAGAGGCAGACGAAGATGTAATGAACAAAATGCGATCGCCAAGAATAACATTTGGTCACACACACACACACACACACACACACAGAGTAGGGAGGTTAGTGAGGTGAAACTAACAGCAGTGAAGGAGCAATCAAGTGAGACGCAATGAGGGTGGAGCTGAGGTCAAAGAAGGACAGGGTGAAACCTTAACCTGTTCAAACCCTGGTGACCCAACCTCAAACATGAACAAGAACAACAACATGACAAACTGGAGCAGCCGGGAGGGAATAAACCAGACGGGGCAGCACACTGGGAAAACACGCGGCGGCATACAGAAACAACACAAACGCCTTGACGATTAATGTGTAGCAAGTGGAAATGAAGGAAGTCAATGATTTGCATAGTAAATGGGATCAAGAGACGGAAATTGGCAGCGAGTCAGTTTACTGACAGTTTCTAAGAGGAACCCGTGATGAAACGCAGCCAATAGAAGTGAAGGTAGTGACTGTAGAAGCATCGATATAGAGCAGGCCGTCGGTGCTAAACAAGGCGTATTCTGACTCCACCCATTGTCGGAGTATTTCAGACTCATAGATTTGAGTGACTCATATGCAATACAAATTTCGTAATCTCAAGTCTCTCGTCCCTCAGGATCACCTACGTTCAGTCCGGTCCGGGAGTCACCGCGGCGTCGCCGCAGCCTCCGGGCCCCGCGTACCTCCCGTCGTCCCTGGCAACGCTGGGCTTCACCGCCATTGCCCCCGCGGGCCAAACCCTGGTTCAGCCGCTCGTAGGTCAGCAGCCGCTGCTCGCTCCGGCTCCGCCCCCGAGCCAGTCGCAGTCCCCGCCGGGCCAGACCGCGGCCACGCCGGCTCGTCAGGTAACGCAGGTCCACGGCAATTTAAATTTCTGACTTTAAAGATGTTTAAAGTCGGGAAATTAGGGGACTGAATGACAGTAATGATCTTAAGAGGGATTATCCGATTGAATTAGATTGACATAAGGAGCCAACCTTCAGACATCCTGTTTTATATGAATCATTTCCTTTCAAAATAAAAAAAAAAAAAAAGTAGGCTACTGCAGCAGAGCCGAGCAGCAGCTGACTAATGTGTGTGTTTTTGCAGTCTTGGGTCGGTAAACACGGGCAGAGAGAAAGTTCAGACAAACACTGCAGATTTTTCCTAATTTCACAATATAATCTGTGCAGCGATCAAATCTCTGCACGCTTTGTTTTCATCTGCAATTCCACTTCCTCTTTTCTTCTTCTCGCAGGTCCTAACTGCCATCTATCCTGCGCCGACCGTCACGCTGGCCACCGGCGTCGTGTCCGTGACGTCCGTGCCGCCGCCGGCGGCGCCAGACGTGGCGAACCCCCCCTCTCCCGTGGCGTTGGGGCTGCAGGGCTCGGCGGTGGTCACCCCTCCGGTGGAGGTGAAACGCGAGAGCCAGGCGGAAGACGGCGCTCAGGAGACGTCGAACTGTTTGAGCTCCTCGGCGGCGTCCTGCAACAGCGGCGGTGGGGCTGTTAAAGGTAACGGCTCCGGTGGCCCGGTTGACGGTTCACATCCCGAGATCAACTGCGATCATCGTTAAAATGTCAACTTCACTGCCCGAGGGCCAAATTCTGACCGCTGATTAAATAAAAAGGACTGACGACGTCCATGTGTGGGAGAGTTTACATTGAAATACACTGTAATTCGGTGTAAATTAAATTGATAACCGGTTCGCTTTTGCTTTACTTATATTACTAACGATTTATTAATATTTGGAAGTTGCCCCAGACTGATCTAGAGTCAGAAAACGTCCCATCGTGCCATGTTGGGAGGAATCGAGAGCAGCTGGGGAAAAAAAAACCCACAGAGAGGAAGAACATGTAAACTCAACGCAGCAATGCCTCACTCAAAACTATTGATAGCCATTAAAAAAACTATAATAGTATGAAAACAGCAATGTCCTCCGTCCTGTGGTGTGTAACGAGAAGAAGACGTTTCACAATCATTCTGGTTTCCTGTTAATGTTTCCACAAATAGAATGTGACGAAGCTGGTCCTGTATTTGCTCTGGGCAAATATTAAGAAAAAAACACTCTTTTTCATGTTGTATTGATTTGTGTCTCTTTTAGTGAAAAAAGAGGAAGAAGTTATTCTGCACATCAAAGAAGAGAACATGAGGGACGGACATTGTAAAGAGAATCCGGGCGAGGAGGAGAAAGAGGCGGCGGAGGGCAGCGACAAGAAGAGAGGGGAGAGGCAGGACCACGGCAAAGAGGTGAAGAATGAAGTTAGTTTTGAACTTTCAGGTCTGACTTTTTATTTCTTTAGTGACAGATTGCAAAATCTGTGACATTTACAACTTCTTACTTTCAGTTAATTTAACGTCAAATCGGCAGGACAGAATAGAATAGAATCAAAGCCTTTATCATCATTGTAATATGTATATATTATATATATATGTGTATAGCAGAAATATTCCAGATTATAGAGCAGTCATTGTACATAAAGGAGGCGGTCTGGTTGCAGAAGCGTTGCCATCGCCACACAACAGGAGAGGTGCTAAAAACGTCCCCTCACACACAAACAAGCTTGTCCTGAAGTGACTTCACACTCCAGCTGCAGCCTCTTATAACTTTGATCATAAAGAAAGAAAGAAATTTAAAAAAAAAAATTTGCTCCCACTCTCTTTCCCCAAGGCGGGCCCTTCGCCGCCGGCCTCGGGCCTGGACCCCCCTCCCCCGCCCCCGGCGGAGAGGGACCCCCCGACGTCCTCGAAGAAGATCAAGTTCCGACCGCCGCCGCTCAAGAAGACCCCCGACTCTCACGACAAGTAAGTGTGAGGCTGCGAGGGAATATACCCGGCAACCTCAACACGAGGCGGCACTGTAATGTTGTGCAGGGTGACCCCCTAGGGGGCGCTCTCCGGGGGGCACCCACTGGGTCACACTTGGTCACAACCGACTGTTTTACTATTTCTTTGAAAAGCTTTTTAACCCTCTGATGCATGAATTATGAAAACCTTATTTTTATTCTTCCGAGGACATGAAAAAACTTTTTTTTTTTTCGACGATCCTCAAAAGTTGGCTTGTCGAACTGAAACTTGAGCCAAGTCATGAATTGTCACGTCGTCCTTACCGCATCCTCGGCCGGGACAAAACTTTTTTATTTTTATTTTAATGAAATTAAAGCAGAGCAGAATCAGTCTGCCGGCTCCTTCTGGCTAAAACAACAATGCTCTCTTCATTTTAACACTCTACATCCTCTCAAGCTGAGCTCGCTCCGACAACAGGAGCTCATCTTATGGGATTTTTAGCGGCGAGCAGCTTGAAGACGAGCACCCCGGACAGGCCTCTATGAACAAACTCTTTTATTTATTTATTTATTTTTTAATACCAACGTCCTGTTGCATTGCGAGCTCGCAGCCAAATCCTCCAGCTTCACAAACGGATGGCGCAAACTCTTGTTTAGCGAACGTGAGTGGGCAGAGGTGCTTCGCCTCGATAGTCCTTATTCACACTGCAGGAGAGGAACGACGGAAAATGTTTTCAGAGGCCATTTCCCTCCTCTCTCTCTTTCTTTTTCTTTTAAAACTCCCGCGCCTCTTTAGCGCAGGACTGATGCTGTGTTTTCCCCTGCGCTCAGGGTTTTATCGGAAACCTACTTCGAGGAGCGTTTCGCCGAGCTCCCGGAGTTCAACCCGGAGGAGGTGCTCCCCTCGCCCACCCTGCAGAGCCTGGCCACCTCGCCCAGGGCCATCCTGGGCAGCTACCGCAAGAAGAGGCGCAACTCCACCGGTGAGTCGGGTCAACTAATTATCGCTAACACATTAAACTGCCAGAGTGAAATCAATCAAATATCAAATTTTAAAAAAGAATTGGATATATTTTCACATAATTAGTTCTAAAAAACAGGTTTGTTCTCTTTGAACTCAATGAATCTTTGTTTTTTTATATATATTTGTAGCTGCATAAAATGCATTTATAATGTGACATTAGAAAATAGCACCTGAATAAAAGTTATTAGTAAGAGAGGCTTATTGTTTTAATTCTCACCTGTCCTGAGGAGTCGGTGGAGACGATGTGGAAGGAAAGAACTTGTCTGGAAGCTGAACCACGAAGTCAGATCTGAGATTAAAACGCTGTCTTCATGGTTCTATATTATCTTTCTTCATCTCTGTTGTTGTTAATCTTTTTTTTTTTTTACTTTATTTTCCTTTTTCTTTTCAATGATGTAACATGAACAATATATTAACACAGAAAGGTATATATATGTTCAACTCTCCCCCCATATTAACCCACAGAATATTAAATAAGACCAAAATGACAAACAAATTGATAAGTGAAAATTGTACTTTTACAATTGTTTTGAATCTTTATTTCTCTCGATACTGGGGTTGCCTCTTTTTTTCTCATTCTTGCAGGTTCTTCACCAAACATAAATAGTGAGATAACTACAAAAGGATTTACATTATCAACAGTATGATTAAAATAATACCAATAATGACACTAGAAGCAAACCAATAAAATAAACAGACTTATACAGTCCTGTAACAGTTAAGATATTATGAAGTAATGCACAGCTTTACTGATTTCATTTACTTTATTCGCCATTTCTACACCTAAAACCTCTGTTGTTAATCTTTCTGTGGTTGTTTTTACTGCAACCGGATCTAAAATGTGTTGAGTTTGTAGAACTGGTGGAAAGTCCTTCTTCTCCTCGTCACTCCTGTCTGCTTCCCTCCCTTCCTCTTGCTGTCGTCCGCCCGCCCCCCCCCCCCCCCCCCCCCCCCCCCAGAGCTGGAGCAGTCCGCTGAAGACCCCGGCTCCCCCAGGAGGAAGACCCGCCGCCTGTCCAGCTGCAGCTCGGAGCCCAACACCCCAAAGAGCGCCGCCAAGTGTGAGGGGGAAATCTTCACCTTCGACAGAGCCGGTAGGACGGACGCAGTCGCCGCACGCCATTGACCATCATTCATCTTCTGACTAACGCCACGTTTACACGCATTTAAAGAAACAAAACGGGGATGTTTCGCTGCGTTTGGGCGAATTTACACATAAATGCAGCTACGAATCACCAAAAACTATGATTCCCGAAAACCTGCTTCTTGCTATACTGCCCCCTACAGGTTTGGCATGCTCACAGCAGCGCTGAACCAGCTGTATCTGCTGGTCATGTAAATTATTATTATTATTTAATTATTATTTTTTGTAAGGTAGAGGAGGAAATGTGGGTTTTACTAAAAAACCCAGGTACGTGTAAAGGTGGCCAAAATGAAGAAACCCCCCCAAAAAAAGGCACATTAACTTCATTTAAATAGTTTCAACCTGAAACCTTTTCTGATTATTTTGGCTTCTGTCTGCTACTGTGACTCAATGTATGTTGTTGTAACTGTATATTTCCATACACTTTTTTCTTTTGTTTTCCTGTTACATTTATATAGTTCCACTTGTGTCTTTGTGCCGTCTGCGTAACGTTTCCTCCGAGGCACTTTTCCCCTGCACACACACACACACACACACAGTGCCGGAGCTCCGGGTGAAACATTTTGCTCTCGCAGGTCCAGAAGCCGACGTTCCTCCGGGGGAACTGGACCGGGTTCCCTACTCGTCTCTGCGTCGAACGCTGGACCAGCGTCGGGCCCTGGTCATGCAGTTGTTTCAGGAACACGGCTTCTTCCCCTCAGGTGAGCAACTTTATCCAACATGGACAGAGAATCTAGCGGAATAAGTCACTTTATAAGAAGCCCAAGTTGTTTTAAGTAGCGTGCATGCTAATTGTAACACAGACAAACTGTCATTAAATAGAATTTTTTTAAAAACTCAAGAGGAATTATTGAATGCAAAGCGGAAACTACAACATTTAAAAAAAAATATTAAAACAAAGCGACTTCTCCCGCCTCCAGCTCAGGCCACGGCGGCCTTCCAGGCTCGCTACTCGGACACGTTCCCCACCAAGGTGTGCCTGCAGCTGAAGATCCGCGAGGTCCGTCAGAAGATCATGCAGACGGCCACGCCGGGAACTCTGGAGTCCGGCGGGCTGCTGGACGTCGGCGCCGCCGCCGCCCCCTCCCACGGCTCCTCCTTCAATCAGTCGGCCCGGGAGGACGGAGGGGCGGAGCAGCAGGGGGACAAAGAGGAGCCGAAGAGCGAAGGATCGTAGGCTAAGAGGGGATGACGCAGCGGAGAAAGCGAGGGGAGGAGAGAGAGAGAGAGAGAGAGATGGAGAGAGCAGGGTGTGAACAGTACCAAGGGACAACTCCGGGTCGTCGTTCTGGCACTAGTCCACACCAGACCTGGGCAGAAATATGTGGAAATGAAGTTACAAATACTCAAACTACTCAAGAGGCGCCTGGATCTTCTACAATCAGGAAAAAAAAAGAAGAAGAAGAAAAAAAAAAAAGGAAAAGAAGCCTCGAACGTGGTGAAAACACACGCTGAGTCATGATGAGTCATGTGCTTCTCCGTCGTACTGTTTCCCTTTTAATTTCCAATCTCCTCGATATTTTATAGCGAACACGTTTGCCCAGGTCTCCTCTCAGCACATTTGTACAGTAGTTTGTAGTTTGACACGACACAGACGCTGTGGTACACACTCTTTATCTCTCCCACACACACACACACACACACACATATACACACCTACCAAATCAGACTGTTACTCTTGGTTGGTCGCCGCCCCCCCCCCCCCCACCCCCCCCCCAGGAGCCGCGACCAAGGAGCACCCCACACACACACACACACACACACACACATTAAAAAAAAAGGCACTTTTGTCACTTAATTGTGCAGATGCAGTTTGCTGTCGCCAGCCCTCACACGCCATGGACTTGACCTCCTTTCTTCGCCCTGCCACTCCTCAGCACAGTGGACCCGCAACCCCAACGACCTCCACTGATATTCCACAGCCCCTCGATGCTGCAAGACAGACAGCACACACACACACACACACACACACACACACACACATGCAGTCGACCCCGGTCAGACCAAGCCATCGGCCCGCGCAGTCTTTTAGTGATTGTAGTGTGAAGAGACACTGAAAGCGAAGAATCCAGCCGCTCCCGCCCGACGTTAGAGGACGACGCGGGAGCCGGGACGTCGTGTGACCAATATATTTGCACCTTCAGTTATTTGCCATGATGAAAAGACTTGAGTCCTCACTTGACGGGGGGGGGGCTGGTGATAAATGTCTGTATGTCTGTGGGGCTCCGCCCCCCCTCCCCCTCCCCCCCCCACCCTGAAAGCCTGCGTCAGCAGGCACCGTAAAGAGATTATGTTAAAGAGACTATTGATTGTGAGGCTTTTGGAGAGTCGGAGCGAGGAGGAGGAGGAGGAGGAGGAGGAAGAGGAAACCGGATGCCGCGAGATTCGTACTCCAATAATAGGAAGGGTTAAGTGTCGCACACAAGGACAATAATCGCCCCGACGACAGAGAGGAAAAGTCAAAATTGAATCAAACTTCTCTTAACCCCCCCCCCGTCCCCCCACCATGGATATGATGTTGCTTTCTCTCGTTATCGTTGCCGTATCCCAGTTTGACCGTGGCCTGTTTTTTCTCTCTCGTGGCTCTTATTGTGTTTCTCCTCCAGTATACAGAAGAAAAAAAAAAAAGAAAAATCACAACAAAAAAAATGTTTTAAACAAAAAAAAACTCTGGACAAAAGAAGGGGACAAAATCAGTCTGCGGCCCCACCTTTCACTTTTAATCGTACCCGGGGGGCAGTTGTGCCGCACCCAACCCCCCCACCCCCTCACCCCCTCCCCTGACGATTCCTCACCAGACACAGAAGAAGTGGGGGAGCAGAGGCGTTCTGTTGTTTTGTAAAACGTTGAAATCAGGTGTTTGCACAATTTGTGCGGCCCTTCTTGTCTGGGGCCGCCACAAGTTCAATCAGGAACGTATTGTTTTTAGGGATTGTTTTAAGTTTTAAAAATAATAACCTTGTTCCGTATGTCATCAACAACCCCCCCCCCCCCCCCTTCCCCCCTCCCCCCTACCTCCCCCCTCCCCCCTACCTCCCCCCTCTACCACCAACCCTCGTCCTTCCTGCTTTCCTCCTCCACCCCTCTTTCGAATGCACTTCTCCCTCCCTCCTCCCTCCCTCCTCCCCCCCCCCCATCCCTCCCTCCCCACAAGTGTTGTTAGAAAGTGCCCTTAAGCACTGGTCCCGGGTCAAGCGCTATGTAGCTCAGGATGGTTCTGGTTAGGGTTAGTTCAGGGAAAGCAGATCCTAGACCAGCCCTGGAGGGCAGTCTCTGGAGCCCTCCCCTCTTCCCTCTCTTCTCGACACTTTATCCTTTCCCATCAAATGGTGCAATAGGACATTTATTTTTATTTTATTTTTTTGGGGGGGTGGGGGGGGGGGGGGGTTGTCTTTGTTTTTCTTCTTTCGGGTCAAGGCTCCGTGCCATAGATATTAAATCCAGTGCAGTCAGTCAGTGAGAGGAATGAGCTGTTGTGATACTATCTTTAAACTATGGTATAAAAACGAAACAAAACAAAACAAAAAAAAAAAGAATCACACAATTATTGTTCTTGTTGAAGAGATAGAGAGTATAACTTACTAAAAGTCAAAGACAATTTTTGAAAATAGCACTTTTTTGGCTCTTTGCTTCCTTGGTGAAGAGTGTGGGGGGGGAGGGGGTAGTTGATATTATGGGTATCGCTTTTATTTCTCTGTATACAGTTGGATGTGTGAAAAAAAAATATATATACTGGTATTTCCATATATGTGCATTTAGGTCTGTGCTTGGGTGTGTGTGTATGTTTTGGCACATGCAGGTAGCGAGTCCACATGACAACCTCTTGTTTCACCACACAGCAACATTATCAATAGTATATTTTTCATTGTAATCTACATTCTATATTCTACGCTAGAGACAGTATTTTTATAGTCATCATGACTATTGTGTCCGCCATCTTGACTGTTATTGAACCCAATTGATTCAGGATATATATAAAATATATATTCAGGATATACAGCATATAGAAATATATATAGATATCTATATATATATGTAAACACACAGGTAATAGAAGACTATCAGTTGACATCACTTTGGGGCTAGGGCTGTAAAATGTCTGCCTGCATGCATGTGCAATCACATGCACGCGTGCTCACACCCACTCAGACAAATGTGCATACACACACACACACACGTATGCGTGTACACTGTATGATTGTGCTTCAAAATAAACTGTCCTTACTTTGGAGAAGGAATTTTAGGATGAGCGAAGTGAGTGTTATCTCATAAAGCAGGCATGTTGACCATGTGCAATATTTCTAAACAAAAAAAAACAACAAAAAAAACAACTAAATATTGAAAATATTAAAGATCTAACACAAAGTGGGTCTCGTGTCTTTGGGTTTCTATTTCTCGGATCTGAGTTTACCTTTGTGAGTGGCACAAGTGAGAGAGACGGGGAGAAAGAGAAGCGACTTGCCAAGTCATTCTTGAATAAATTTGGTCACCTTGACCTGATCAGGTGAGTCCCGACAATCCCTGGAACATACAGCGTGTACTCCTGCTGTGGCCTTTATCGAGCATATCAGTGTTAAGAGTGCTTATTGGATTAGAGCAGCCTTTCAGATTCAGGTCATATTGGGTAAGGGGGTGGGTTAAGGTAAGAAGACCTGGTCAAAGAGCTTCTTGTACAATAAACACACACAGCGAGAAACAGCCGGAGCCAATGACTGCCTGCCCACCTCCAAATCCCCCCCCCCAACCCACCCAACAAACACTATGAGAAGCACAGTGTAGAAACATTGCATTTAAAGTGAGCTACCTTGAAGATTTAAATATTACAATGGTGAAATAGTACGGATATAGAAAAGCTCATTAGATTTTTATGATTATGTCAACATGTGCAGCTCATCCAGAACACTGCAGCCTGAGTCGCCACCAACACATCGAGGGTGGAGCACATTACACCTGAGCTCCACTTTCTGCACCGACTGCCTGCGTGCCTTCTTGTCTGTCAAGCGTTGAGTGATATCGGGCCTAAATACCTCCCAGATTTAGTTGTAGAATGTGAAACATCCAAACCCTCGAGGTCCTCAGGAAGAAGTTTACCTAAGAGTTCCACAGACTTAGAAGGAACAAGGCGAAGCAGCTTTTTTTCCCTCCATTACCTGTGGAACAAACTTCCTGAACACCTGACACATTCCACTCTTTTCAATCAGGACTTGATTTGCTCGGGATTTCTTTTTTACTTTATTTTCTTTTAATGTCGTTTCTAATCCATTTGTTTCGATGTTTTGCATAATCTTAAAGATTAAGATTCTCAATTGCCTTGCTTTAATATATTTCCTTAATTGGTTTGTGTCTGAATGATGCTACAGGAATTAATTTGGCTTGCCATGTGTTAAGATTTTGAATGAGTGACTCTTAAGTATGTTTTTAAACAGATTATAAATTTATATATGTATAAAAAAAAAATACATGCCCTGTTAAAGCAAGAAAAAATTTCAATTTGTCCGTAAATGTAAACACTGGATGATTTATGTGGTGATATTAATTTCCTATTGAATCGCTACAGTTTTCAGATTAATTCTTGTACTTCATTGCTTCTCTGGTTGGCCTACATCCTCTGTTAAGTAATGTTAAATTTGTAGTTCATTTATTTTGTGAAGTCCAGGGCGGCGGACGCGGGGAGCAGCAACCACGAACTACATCTCCCAGGTGCCCTTGCGCGCGGGCTGTTTCTAGGTGTCTAGCAACAGCTACCAGCCCAGACAGCCGGCGGCCACCGGAGCGCGATTCTTCGGCGTGTTTTCCCACGATTAATCCCCGCCCGGTATTCATTTTTAATAAGTCGCTTGGCTGAAAACGGTGAAAACACAACCCTGAGCCCTGCACAGAGATATGAGCGGCAGCGGGCGGCCCAGGACCAGCTCGTTTGCTGAGCCGCCAGGTGTTCCAGGAGCCGCCGCTGCGTCCACCGGATCAGCCGCTGCCGTGGGGAGCAGCACAGGAAAGTCCGGGGTCCCGCAGGCCTCCGGCAGCAGCTCGTCGGGATGCTCCAACCTTAAGCTAGCGAGTAAGTCCTACAATACCGCTTCATATTTTCAGGGCCGTGTCCCCTTGTTATATGTCATTGTGTGCGTTCAACCTAAAAAAATATGGGCCCGCGTTTAAAGCCCCAGCCCGCAGGAAAGTGGCTTTTTTTCCCCCCACCGGAGTGACGGCTAATGGACCTGCTAGCGTGCTAACGTTAGCCACTTGTTTTATGCGTTGCGAGTTCTCGGTCCGGCCGTTGGACGCGTTCCACCCCGTGTGGTGCCCCGGCAGCTCCGCTCGCTAGTCCGACCCGCCGTGACTTTCACTCTCTAAGGCGAATCATAATAATTTATTATCTTTTCTGCGTCGGTTGACGCTCGGGTTAATTTGACTGGCCGGCGTGAGCGACCGCTTCCACATCGGCTCCGCGGTGCTTTTGTGGCCAAGCTGGACTCGGGAGTAACTCGACGTGAGTGCTTCGTGGACGGGCTTTTCTCCTTTGTTGGCTGCTCGGCCAGAGCCGGAGCGACTCGCATTCTGGCACCCCGAGACGAGGGTCAGGGCAGCGGCAAAGTTGCCGATTCACCAAGGTCACCTGTGGGGCGAAACGCTTTAGCAGCAGGTGGCCGATGGATGGAGGATGCGAGTGATGCACGTCCAGCCCCGGAGCTCGGCTGCCTGCTGGGTGTCAAGCGGTGGGTTTTACCTGTCTGATACCGAATTATAGCTTGTGTGTTTTAGCACAGGCGTGAGCAGTGTGTGTGTGTGTGTGTGTGTGCGCACCTGAGCTAATGCAAACCTGATCATCTATTAGCAGGCGGTTGCTTGTGTCTTTTATATCAGAGCCTGAATAGGAGGGCATCTCCAGTTCGAGGCAGCCACGATTCTCTGCTTGACATCCTCAAACTCCCAAATTCTGCTTTTTGCCTGCGAGAAATATTCCCATGATCAACTGACAGTTTGTGATACCTTATAATTTCTGTGTGGTTTGCATGTTTCGTCTGTCTTTTCCTTCCGACATTTAAGAAACATCCATTTAAGGTTAGTATTTGACTCTAAAATTGTAATTTAGCATGAATGGGAGTGTGTGCGCGCGAGACCTTTAAATTTAAACTTTAAAGTTTGTCTTTGTTGCGGCGCAGAGTATATGTGATGCGCACGTCTATACTTTCACAAAACCAATGACTACAATTTCAACATTAAGCTAGTTTGTATTGATGATCCCAAAAAGCAGAGAAATGTCAAAAAAAGACTTCTATAGTTGTTGAATTATGCATGTTTTTAGAAACTCCTCCAGAAAGCACGGCTATTAGTCTAGTTTGATAAGAACGAGGAAGCTTTCATGGCAGCATCACTCACATCTCAGCTCAGACTATTTGGAATTTTTAAAAAACAAATTTTTTAAAATCTTTTCTTTGAAATTCATACAATTTGCTTGGTCGTTTGTTGGGCCAGTGTGGAGCCGGTTTTGGTCCTCAGACCTTATGTTTGACACCCCCCGATGGACCAGCTCCACTAACCCTCAGATGGACCAAACGGTGTAGAAGGCGGATGATTAAAAACACCACTTTAAGGCTGCTGTGCTGCCATACCGGCCAGAGATCGGTTATTGCACACAGATGCCTTTTCATGAAATGTTGAGAGCATTTAAGTAATCCTCTCGTCATGACATGAAACACTCATCGTGTTCTAATCTCATGTTTCAGCAAGAGCAGTGTTTGAGGATAACGTTGTTGTTTTTTTGCTTCATACAGGGGACATTTCTAAGGATGTGTTCGGGGTCAGGCTCATTTCGTTGATGGTCACGTGGTATCACATCCTGCAAAAGTCCTATTTTAGACATAAAAATAAGCAAATACTCTGATTTGGACATTTGTTGTGCCAATACTAATACATTTATGGCAGTGCTGTTTGTATTTTCACCATTTTGATATTTGACTACAGATTACCTTTAAACTAGAAAATTAGCGCAAGTTAAAGAATTCTAATGTTTGTAAAGAAAATAAAGCATTATTAAATTTTTTTATTTTTTTTAAACTGTGCATGCACCATTTAATGAATTTCAAATTTCTCTTCACTAAAGCAGATGGTGCAATACCCCATAGAGCAACGTTCACAAACTCGGGGTGTATTTCTTCCCCCCTTGCGAAGGTGTACATGTTGTGATGTCACCAAGGCAAAAACGGCGAGATAAACAAAAGTCCCGTTTCCTTTTAATATGGCGACAAACCTCCTCTGCCGACCAGCAGAAGCCGCCTCGCCTCTGCGTCTCACCAGTTCAGGGCCAGTTTCAACAACAATCCACTTGCTCCGTGGTAGCGACAGTGTTTCTGTGGACGTCCTGGTGTTGGAGGGGTGACTGAACCAGGTCAGTCTTCATGGTGTAGCTGCAGGTCACAGTCTGACCCGTCACCAGGCCTGGGAGGCTGACCAATCAGCTGCCATCTCGTCCTCGTGCCGATTAAACACGTCCTCATTAACTTCGGCCCCACCAAGAGAGGTTAGGATCAGCGGGTCGCTGGGTCATTGTGAAAATGACTATGTGGTCCAAATATCTGCAGTTAATGAGAGAAGACTTAACATGACATGAGTCTGATGCAGTAAAAATGGATGCATGTGTATTGAGTTTAGACGATAGTTGCTTCTTGTGTCACTGGAATATTTTTAACTGGTGTGTTGTCTTTTACAAATTCGTAATCTCTCGAGTGGACGACGATCTGAGCTGATCTGCATGTGACACATCAGAGTTTGGTAGTGAGTCTTTGTGTAGTGAACTCCTTTTTTACATCTACACATTAAGGGAATGGAGCAGGCGCCTGTAAATCAGACTATTTCTCCACCTCACTCTATAGTAATTGCTGCGGTCACCGTGTCCGGGCAGTCGGTCTGTTACTCACCGTCTGTGGAGCAGCGCCTGCTCTCTGGATGACACCGCCGTCACAGGCACTACGCTAAAGGGATCACTTTGAAATTCACAAGATGAAATGAGTTATACAACATTTCATGAGAGAGAAAAAAAAAAAAAAAGGATCAGAGATGATGTAAAATAGTACACAGGCTGGAACACGAAAAATGTGTCACTGTCGAGTTTGTATTCATTAACATAACGTCGTAATCCAGGTTTTTATCCTCTATTAATGCAGCGGGGTTGAGTGCGTCTGCCCCTCTCATGAATCGGAAAGTTTAACGAGCCATTAAAACTTTCTTTGCGTTTCCGGTGTCTGTTTACACAGCGCGTTGAAAACACAACTTTCTGGAAACCGTTTCCAAGCTAGAAGTTTTTTTCAAAACGGTCCGACTTCGTCATCATGTGAACGGGGAAATGCAACTTTCTGGAAACGTTCAGTCACACTGCTCCTGAATACGCGCTGCTACATTCACAATGATTAAAAGCTCTCGAGGTTTGAACCTGAAGAGCCTAACGAAGGTTACATGTTGTGGGATCATAGAATCAATCGGTTTCTCACGAGTCTGACGAAATGTGATTCAGTGTTTCCTTCACGATTCTATCCAGAACCACACAGAAAAGTTCCTACACTGCAGGAGGAGCTGGTTTTATCCAACCAGCCACCCTCTTTATTGCAGCGGAGTGTGGTTTAAGGCAGGTTACACCCTGAACACTCCTCCAGTCCTGTTCTCCATGCTAACCACTGCGCCACTGTGCCGCCCCGGCTTCTGTCATTTCCAGTGTTTTTTTTCCACCTCTGTAATTGTAATGCTGTTTACTGAGAGCACAACAACTCAAACAATAGATATTTGATAGAAGCCTCACTTCCTCCTGAGGTCGTCCCCACAGAGTAGATGGCCTGGTTAGATTTTAGAGCTGCGTTAAGCTGCATACTAATGAGGTGAACTTAATTCACTTCAAGGTACTTTTGTTTAAAGATGTAGAGTTCGTGTAAGTACAGTTTCCTTTTGAGTATAAAGGCAGGACATTACCATTGAGATATGCTGGTTAATCGGATTAATATGAAGAAATGCTTGTTTTATTTAAATTGCACTGCGTCAGTAGTGGAGCAGTGGAGGACCGGTGTGCTTCCACTTCTGTCAGACTTTTGCCGTGTCAGTCTCGTCATTAAAGTGTCTGGTGGAGATGAATGGATCTGAAGGTGACAGACGTTTTTGGGACTTGAGTTTTTTTTCCTGTAAATGTCTGCTGAAGGACGTGAAGCAGAGTGTCTGAACTGTGAAGCCGTGATAAATCTTTAACTCTGACAAATCTTGGTTCCGAGAGGTTATTGACCTCCGGCGTGCTGCGAGCCGCCTGAGGAAATTCTCCTTCGTGCTGTAAGAAATAAATGGCGGCCGGAGGGGAAGTCTTGATTTCTCCGACGCCCCAGTGAGAGAACGTAAGTGGAGTAGCGGCACCGTGAACGTATCCGTTAACAGAGTGTCCCACTTTTAACCTGCTGCCCAGCGCGTCTGCATTGGTTGCTGGTCCAGAAGGTGAAGCCACGCATGGAGGGAGAGAACCCACTGACCCGGTCACTCTGCACACATCACCGTTTCAGCAGTAATGGATATGGCCAGTGTGCGTATTGAATAACCGCGAGCTGTGTGTGTGTGTGTGTGTGTGTGTGTGTGTGTGTGTGTGTGTGTGTGTGTGTGTGTGTGTGTGTGTGTGTGTGTGTGTGTGTGTGTGTGTGTTTGTGTGGGGATGAGCGCACATGTACCTGCACTCAGTGGCGCCAACAAACTTTTGTAAAAACTACATAGTGCAGTGAGAAAATCACCTGTTTTGACTCCGGGGTGCAGGAGTTTCCTTGTTGTCCCAGCGCATGTGTGGGTTTTGTGTGAAGTAATGTCTGTTTGAACGTATGCATGCTCAAAAGGTCTTTTGTGTCTTATGCCATTAATTAATTATTTATGAATGGGGGAGGGGGGAGTTTTAAAAAGTACTTTAGTTTCTACACCAAATACCCTTCCTGGTGCAACCCCGCTTCCTCCACACACAGGACGTGCCGTCGTTTGGGACGATTTTTAAAAATGGTGTAATTAATTAACGATGAAATTCTTTGGGTGATTTTTAGAATAAATCACTGAGTCTTACCTCCTTACGCTTTTCAAAGGTTCCTGGTATTAAAAGATGACCCAAAGTCTCGCTACACAGATTGCACTTTGTAAAAAAAATTGTTTTATGAGACATTTAGATTTTTTTTTTTTAAAGTTTTATGGCATCAAACTCCAGTCATTAGCCAGCTCCTTCTTCTTCAGCTTGTTTGCAAATGGATTATTTGAGAAAATAATCCTTTTATGGCTGGAGGACGTCACTTAAGACAGCTCACCGGGACGGACTATTTTTGGCTCCTCTCCCAGTTCAATTAGTCACGGTGTCTCGAGCATGAACTCTGCCTGAGTCCTCCGTCCTCGGAGGCTTTACAGTTGACATCCATTCACCAGGCTTTCTGTCATTAACCTGAATCTCCACGCAGCCGGTGGAGCGGCGGCCCAGATGTTGGGCCCGCGCTGCGAGAACCGGTCCCGGCTTTATTAATGTCCTGGCCGTTTTGTGGAGTCGGTTCCATGTCGGTGCTTCTTTCAGAGCGGAAGCTTGTAGGTTTCTCGCAGTAAAGCAATTATCAGTTTTCTGAGCAGCAACACTTCACGACTTCTTCTCCCGGCCTCACGTTAAACCTGTTGGCGCTCGTTTCCTAGGAGACAGCGGGAAGGTGACGACAGTCGTGGCCACGCCGGGCCAGGGACCGGACCGCCCTCAAGAAGTGTCCTACACAGACATCAAGGTGAGCAAAGAAAGTCAAACTGAAAGAAAACTAAATCTCGCAACACTTTACGACTTTTCTTTTCACTCGAGTTTTCATTTTCCACATCTCTCTCCCACTTTCCCACTCAGCTGTCCTCCATTCATTGTCCCTCCAGCGTCGTCATTTCTTATCCAAATCCAGATTTTGAAGGTTAAATCATCTTTTGCAGTTCAAAACCGTTTATTGCGAGAGGGATGCTTTGGTACAGTAAGAGCGAAGCCTGTAGAAATATTAAGTGGGCACAGAGCAGCCAGCAGCACAATACTGCTGCATGTCGTAGGCTGATGGAGGAATGAAAACCCCTCTGGAGATCCTTCAGCTCCACAGACAAATGTGTGATAACGTCCCCCAGCAGTCACAACGTGTAGCAGCGGCACTAAGTAAGTGGTCAAAGGTTAATTAAACAGGAGTCTCCCTGATAGTAAAGAGTAACTCCAGTCTGTAAGTTACAAATGTAGAGACTAGCCGATCTTAGCCATTTATTTATTTAATCCTCCAGTAAAACTGACATCACAGCATAAAATGAGCACAGTACCTCCGGCTGCAGTCGGTCGATACCAGTGGCTCCACAGTTGTCGTCGCCGGCTCTACGATTTATGATTTATTTCCCAGCATTCCCTCTGTTGGCCGGACGTTTGCTTGCTTTGCTTCTGTCAGTGGAGATAAATGACAGGTGTTGTTCTGTATTGTAAACCTGATTGTAGCAAATGCTTGATGACAACAAACTGTATAAATGCTATTAACTCATTTATAAAATCTAAGAAGTGTGTCATGTCCTGAACCTTAAATCTAAAATCTAAAGTAAAATGCTGCGTGTGAAGCTGTTCAGCGGTAAATTAATCTTCTCTTTTGTGAAATACCGCCTTTTGTTGGCAGCGTACAGTAGATGGGCACATTGTTTTACTCTGCCGTCACTGTTTGTACTCGTATCCAAGTCGAAAGGTTAAAACCCAAACAAGTTCTCCACCAGACGGAGTCCGTGTTGACGCGTCTTTAGCGGCCGGCTGTTCTGTATCACAGCCGACGTTGGTGTTCGTTGCTGTACAAGCTGTCACCGAAGACCTTCATTTAAAAAAAAAAAGAAAATTCCACAAAGCTCCTTTTCGAAGGGGTATTCGAGTACAACTCTACAGTTTGTTTCTGTTAAATCAGTATTAAGACTGCAGCTCAGACACTGACCGTGATCATTTGTGATGATCAGCTTGTCTGCAAATCTGAATTAAACAGAAAAATCCTCTTTTCCCTGGCAGGTCATCGGCAATGGCTCGTTCGGTGTGGTGTACCAAGCTCGCCTCATCGACAGCCAGGAGATGGTGGCCATCAAGAAGGTTCTGCAGGATAAGAGGTTCAAGGTGGGGCGGTGATTCCCAGTCACACAACACTGTCATTTGTTGATTTTCATGTCATGTGCAGGGATTTTTCTTTCTCCTCTTTTTTTATTTGTTTTTATAAAACATCCGTCGTCTTATGTCTTGCCAGAACCGGGAACTACAGATCATGAGGAAGCTGGATCACTGCAACATTGTCCGACTACGTTATTTCTTCTACTCCAGTGGAGAGAAGGTGCTGGTTCCTGTTTTGTCCTCGTAAAGTTGTGGCATTTATTCCAGTAAAAACATCCTTCTGATTCAGCATAAAGCAAAAAATACCCGTTTCACAAAAAGAGAAATGATCTTTAACAAATATAGAAGCTGCTTTATGCAGCAGTAGATACTTGCTGGAGTTTGTGACGAGATTTCATGAGATTTGTTTGGTATCGTCACGTCTGTACATTTTATCCTCGTGTCTCTTTTCCCTCCTCAGAAAGATGAAGTGTACCTGAACCTGGTGCTGGACTTCGTCCCTGAGACGGTCTACAGGGTCGCCAGACATTTCAACAAGGCCAAGAGCATCATTCCTATCATATATGTGAAGGTGACATTCTTCTCTCCGCCTTCTAATACAAACAGCGGAATTTCCTAAAGCTCTCACAGGACGATGTCTTTCCCTGGAACCATGTGGTGTTTTTCTTCTGGAGCAGAAAAAAGTCAAACGAAAACTAATTCATAGACTTTCTGAATTAGATTATTTCTTTCCCATGAGAGTTTCTAGAGTTGTTATTAAACTGTGAATAAAATGACTTTACACGTTTTCCTCTCTTTTAAACTTAAAGTAAAAGATCAGCCTGATTATCAAACATATAATATTTTTAAAATTAAATTAACTTTTAAGTACCTGTACTTGGCTACTTTAAAAAGTACGTGCACAGGTTTAATACAACAGTTATACTGAAGCTCTCGGATGTTTTCTGGTTCTGTGTAGTTTTGTAAACCCGCCTCACGAGTTTGGCGCCAGCTGCCGTTGCTCCTCTTCCTCACTGCCATTCAAAGCATTTCAGATGCAGAATGTTAAAAGTCTTTAAACGGCTTGTGAACAACGACCTCTGGCGCCAATACCTGGTTTCAATTGTTCATTGTGCGCACAAGAAATCCGCCGGCTCGTTCAGGCGTCTGTGGATCCGTGACGTCCCGAGAGTCTTGTATTTGGACCGACGTAATGTCGGGAACGTGACCGCGTGGCGCTGATCCTCGGCGCCTCGCCGCTCTCCTCCTCAGGTGTACATGTACCAGTTGTTTCGCAGTCTGGCCTACATCCATTCCCAGGGCGTGTGTCACAGAGACATCAAGCCTCAAAACCTGCTCGTCGACCCGGAATCCGCCATCCTGAAACTGTGCGACTTCGGCAGGTGAGCACGGGAGACGCTCCGTAACCACGACTGTGCCGAAACGCTGTCGTCCAGCTCTTGTCCCCCCCCGCCCCCTGACGAACCTGCCGGGTGCGATTTCTCCCACAGCGCCAAGCAGCTCGTCCGCGGCGAACCCAACGTGTCGTACATCTGCTCGCGGTACTACCGCGCCCCCGAGCTCATCTTCGGCGCCACGGACTACACGGCGAACATCGACATCTGGTCGGCCGGCTGCGTCCTGGCGGAGCTGCTGCTCGGGCAGCCCATCTTCCCCGGAGACAGCGGGGTGGACCAACTCGTAGAGATCATCAAGGTGAGGAGCAGCCGGGACACTTCTGACGGTCCGTGTCCAATTAAAAGAGAAAAATCTACTGCTTGTGTCTGCGCTCGCTCATTTTCAATGAGTAAAAGAAGATTTGAGACTAAATTAAGAATGGAGTGGTGGTGTAGGTTTCCTCTTTTTTGTTGGCACTTTGTATTCCCCATGAGTGTTTGTACCTGGGCGTCTTCCGAATGAAGCTCATGCCGTCTCTCGTGTCCGTTTTCAGGTGTTGGGAACGCCGACGAGGGAACAGATCCGAGAGATGAATCCAAACTACACAGAATTCAAGTTCCCACAAATCAAAGCGCATCCTTGGACCAAGGTGACGTGTCTCCTGGGGACGAATGCCAGCAGCACAGTCGATACTGTCTGAAGGCTGCTGTCTGGAGAACACCTTGAAATGACTTGAGGACATATTTTAGCTTTCTTTTGCGGACTTGTGCGCGAATATGAAGAGTTGCAGTAGTACAGACTCGACCACCTGCCTCTTCTCCTTCAGCACATCCACGAATCAATCATGTATTCTGTGTGTCATTTTATGAGCATGAAGCACATTGTCACACTCTTTTAGAGTATTAAAATTGACATTTCTTCATGGGAACTGGTCTCATACTGTAGAGTCTGAGAACTTTATGGACTCTTCAGATGTGAAAGCCACAAAAGATTTTGAACAGTCAGGGCAGAAGTGTCTTAATGGTTTTCTGTGTTAATGAACCGCATCCAGCCAGTGGAAGCGGCTCTTTACTGTCAGTTTCCACGTAGAAAGCAGGAGTTGAGGCTCCATGAGGCCTTGTGGCAGTAGAAGTTTCCCTCAGTCCCTGAACTTGTGTGTCGTGTGTGGCGTTATTGGGACTCACTGAGCCTCCGCTTGCTCCCCCAGGTGTTTAAACCTCGCACCCCACCGGAGGCCATCGCTCTCTGCTCCCGGCTGCTGGAGTACACGCCGGCCTCGCGCCTCTCCCCGCTAGAGGCCTGCTCGCACGCCTTCTTCGACGAGCTGCGCCAGCCGAACACGCGGCTGCCCAGCGGCCGAGATCTGCCCATGCTCTTCAACTTCAGCACCACAGGTACGAAGTCCTTCCCGTCAGGACAGTTTTGCGTATGATTTCTATACGACTTGCTTTTGCAGTTTTCTGTTGTCGGATTGAATTTTTCCCCTGCACGATTCCTCCACGTGCTGTTTACCGACGTCGTCGTCGCTGTCGTTCTCTCGCTCTGTGATCGGTGCTCATAAAAGCTCTCTGGTTATTCCCGGCAGAGCTGTCAATCCAACCTCAGCTGAACTCGACTCTCATTCCTCCTCACGCCCGCTCGCATTCAGCTGCTTCCGCCCACGGTCAGAAACTTTTTTTATTTTAAATATCATTTGCAAAGTTTGGTGTTTTTTTTTTTTTTGTTTGTTTTTTGTGTGATCAGAAATGCTTTTAAAGAAAAGTAGCGTTTGAAATCCCTGAACGTGTTGCAGCCATACATTTATACATACTAACCCATACTTTCATCATCAACCCAGGCACACGGAGAACATGCAAACTTCACACTTTTATTTTAACTGCAGCTATTTTCATGTGAAATGTTCACATCTGAAGCTGTAAATTGAATGTTTCGGTTCGATGTTGAAGACATTTTCAAGGATCAATTTAGTTTTGTTGCCATTTCAAAGTCATAAATAAGCACAAAGATTCTATTTACCCATGATGAAATTATTTTTTTTACAATTGAAAGTTTAAACAATCTCAAAGTGGGATGATCGTCTCACTGGATGTCCTCAAAATATAATCACAACGTTGCTGTCTCGCTCTGTTATGTCCTCTATTATTACCTGAAAAGTCTCCCAGAACTGTTAATATTCTAGAAAAGTAAAGTCCATGAATTACCATGCATATTTTTCTGTCTAAAATTTAGAAACTCCTTTAAAAATGCTGGAATGAGGTTGAATTTGATCGAAAAGTCACGACTTCAGAAAAACAAACGAACACGTCAATGTCTGTTTTCTGCCACAAGATGGCAGTATCACCACTGAACAGAGTGAAACGTGAGTTTTTAATGCAGAGAAAGAAAGGTTTGTGTCTGACGCCTCTCGTCTCCTCCGCAGATGGAACCGGTTCAGACTCCTCTCAGCACAGTTCAGTACCCGGATCTCTCAACAGCATCTGAAGCAGCTTCTCACCCGTCTGCCTGCAAGCCTCCACCTCCACACGCACACACACACACACACACACACACACACTCCGCAGTTTTCCTCCATGCTGCTTGCTCTACTCTTTGATGCTCCTTTTTTTTTTTTTTTTTTGTACATTAAACTGCATCGAACAAACCGTTAGCTCTTTAGCCGCTGCGGTGGAAAATACAGCAGGAGACACACACACACACACACACACACACACACACACAGTCATCCCGCTGCTGCTCAGGTGGTTTGAGAAGGTTCAATAGTGGGGGCTGGTCCTCTGTAATATAACCTTTTTTTTTTTTTTTTTTTTTTTTTTTTTAAATCAACTTTTATTTTCTCTCCCTTTTTTTTTTTTTTTTTTTGCTTCATTATATTTGTGTTTATTTATTTGACTTGTTGAAATCATCATGTCGTCACACAATATTTTTTTGGGTCTCTCTTCCAAATATTTTTTTTTAAACCTCTCCAGTGTTTTTAACTCCCCCGTTAATAAGGGGCTGACTGCACACTGCCTGACACCGACTGGAGCTGGGCCCGTGGCGGTCCACTCAGTAATACAAGAGTTTTACTTAACTCAGGTTTCGGAGTGCAGATTCAGACGCTGGTGGTTTTAAATCAAGCTTCTGTCTCTTTCGTGGCAAACCGATATTCGATATAGAGATCTCGAAGCCGGTAACCGGTATCGGTGGCACCTGAAAAACGAAAACAAGCAAAAAAAAAAAGTTTCTAATCTCAGAGGCGTTCCTGCTAAAAGCTCGCCTTCGCTTGTAAATTAACCTAGAAGGATCTTGATTTTCCTTCGGGTGTATTTACACTGCAGTGGCCTGAAACCGTTAAGACTTGAGGCGAGTATTGTTTTGTTGATTTGCATTTTGAGGTGGCCGGAAAAAACGGAGGAATGCTGAGAATAAAGAAAAAAAAAAAGTTCTATTCAAGATTTCAACATTCATTTGTTGTCTTTGACATCACAAATTAAGAGAGAAATTTCCTGCTGTGATTTGTCCCGAATGGGGCGCGACGTAATCCAGTCACGCCTCCGGTGTACTCTGGGGGGCAGCGTCGAGTCGCTCTAGATTTCGTCTGGGTTTTCGGAGGTCCGGCTCTCGGTTGGTGGCTGCGGCGGTCCCAGTGGGAATGTACCGCTGCGTCGTGTGGAGGAGCTTCAACCATTCAGTTCCATGTTCCTTCTACTGCTTCGTTAAAAGACTCGACACGCCACCTGGGGGTGCAGATCCGTATTGCAAGACTAAACCGTTCTGGAAAACTTAGGCTGAGTTGAATTGGCTGATTCGGTGAGGTGGTGTTGATTTGTATACCCTGACCCCCCCCCCCCTCCCCTATCGCGAGCTGCCGACTCAGCTCGAAATGAGTTTTCTCCTCGACAACAGGTCAGGCTGGAACCGAACGAGGACCCGAGGCTCTTTTGTCAGCTTTTACTAGTGGTTTTATATTTTTATTTGCATTTTTTTGGGGGGGGCTGATGTTGAAATGTCAAAACGCTTTTTCTTTTTTTTTTTTCCCCTCCATCTCCTCGTGTGTTTTTTGTAACTATAAATGTCAGTGGTGAGACCTAGAGAAATAATTAGGCTTCTTTAGCGATAGAGGAAACGGATTAAACGTGCTTCTAGATGGCTGGACTGTGGTGTTGCTGCTCAGTGATCAGTGGCTTCGTGTTTTCCATCCGACCTGCCGGGTCCGTCGTGTCCACCGGGGGTGATGCCGCGGCCACGCCCCCCCCCCCCCCCCCCCCCCCCAACCTAAACCAAAGTTCACACTCTGATCCCCAAAAAAAAACAGGCCCGAAAGAACCATTCAAACCCGCGAGGTCAGCGTGGCGAAGCGTCCTCGTATTTATGTTTTCAATACAATCACCTTTCGTTTCAGATGTACTTCCTGTGCATTTAGTTAAAAAAACGCGTGTCGCGGAAATAAATCCACGCTTGGCGCAGCGGAGAACGTTTCCTTCCAGCGAGTGAAGTCGAATCGAAGCCAAACTCGAGCCCCGATTTCGTAAAACGTGCTGAAGACTGCAAAAAGCTGCTATCGGATAACGTGGCTTCCTTCACATTAACTTGAAACTCTGATATCAGACCTGAATGGAGGGTGGGTAGCACACACACACACACACACACACACACACACTTACTTTCTCAGATCTCTCTGCAGCCATAATTACTATCAGGTATCTTCCACTCGTATGCAGTTTTTTTTCGGCAGTCGTGCAGAATCGGCACGACGTGGAGTCGAACCGCCGTTTGGCTTTAACACACATTCACTCGCTCGCAAACGCCGGAGGTGAAACGTGCCGCCGCGCGAAAGTTTCAGTGGCGAAGATGAGAAATAGAAAGGAGCTCAACGCACCGAGGCATCCCGCATCCCAAATGAAGAGTTAGACGGAAGCGTTGACGCCATATTTTCAGAATCAAGTGCACTTTCAGCTGCTTTGTAGAATGGAGAGGCGTGGAAACGCTGCTTCTGTGCGACGGCGACAGTTTGGCTTCAACGGGCTGCGACTTATCCATCGTTACGTCATTACGTCAACCACAAGCTTTGGTTTTGCAACTACAAGCTTCCTGAGATCAGACTTTCATCCATTTAATTCCTCTTTGATCGAAGCGTCATAAAGAAACGTCTGATTGGAGGGTTTTTTTCTCCCAAGTATTGCTGATTTGCGAGTCGGCTGAGAGGAAAAACCTTTAAATTTAGATTTCTACCAAAAAAAAAAAAAGAAAAAATTCTCATTTGCTGCCCATTTTTCCATGTCGAGCTTCCAAAATCTGTAATCTGTAGAATATGATGTGATCACCGTCTGATAGGACTTGTTGTTGTCGGTGCAGAAAATGACGTTTGAAATTTAGGGTAATTGTGGGTGTTTTTTTTTTTTATTATTATTAAATGGCTGAAATTGTAGAGTCATTTTTAAAGGTTTAACAAATGTCAAAAGTTCAAGATATAAATTGTTCACTGCTTCCCCTTTACAACTTTTAAAATGTGCTTGTTCACACATATTCACGTCCAGAACACGAGGCTGGTGTGTGTGTGTGTTTTTTTTTTTCTTTTGTTTTGTTTTTTTTTGTTTTTTTTTAAGAGCTCTTTCTAATTCTCATGTAAATGTTGATGGATTAGAAAACAAACTCCTGCCCTGATGTTAATGTAGAAAAGCTGAGTGAATGTTTGTCCCCGTGTTCATTAAACTCAGCAGAAGGCGAAGAATTTCCTGTGCGTTTTATTTATTCGTGGAGCAAAAGGGGAGGTGAAATGATGTGTGTGTGTGCCTGCGTGTGTGTGTGTGTGTGTGTGTTCCCACCCTGCAGTGTTTTAGGTTTAGTTCCGCCAACAATAGAGATTTCTTGTGCAGACCACTTGAAAGTTTGAAGTATATTTGATACTCCGGTGCCCTGCCTCCTCCGCCTGCTGCTTTTTACCTGCAGCCACGTTTTGATTTTATCTTTTTTTTTTTTTTTTTTCCTCCCCTTCTTCTTCCTCCAAAGCGAGTTCTGATGTTTTAATCGCCTCTTCACATTCACAATGGTTTTATACGAGCCGAGCGGTTTTCACTCGCTCTTCCTTTTCCTGGGGTTTTCCCTCTCAGCCTGCCGGTGTTACGGCCAGTTCTGTGTGACTGCTAAAGAATGCACCCCTTCAGGAAATCAAACATCAGAATGAAATGTACAACGTGCATGACTCAACTCCATAATTTGAGCTAATTTCTGAACACGTTTGCAGATAATTACTTATTTAAATCCCATTTTTTCAGAGGTGCAGTTTTGACCACGACGGCGTCCAGACGGTCAAATAGTATTGGAAATGAACTGTTAATTGAAATACAAGCTTTTCCTCTTTAAACTGCCTCTAGTTTTGCATATTTTCTATTAAAAAAAACCCTGAAATTGATATTTGGCTCAAACAAAAGCAGTACATAATATAATCTCTGAATTCAGGGGGCAGTCTTCAGCAGCCGTACATAATTCAGCGTAACACCGGCTGCGTGGGGTCCAGGCAGCATGTTGGATTTCCCGGGCAGGCGGCGTGGCGTCGGCGCCGTTCACACTCAGAGCCGTCAGCCCGTCTGTGGCCATGAAACAGTGTGAACCCTGCCTGACCGGGGGAAGCCTCCAACAAGACTGACCGGACCCCCCCCCTTGGAAGTTTGAGATGAAGCCATTGTATTTCCCCTCCCTTTTCTCTGATCGCACGTGTAAATATCACTGATTTTTATTTTTCCTCTTTTTACTTTTTATTACAGAGTTGTTTATATCTGATTTCCCCTCATCCTGTCGACGGAGCCGTCTTAGTTTGTGCATTCTTGTAAATAGGTTTCTTTTTTTCACGACCCAAAATGTAAATACTGCAAAAGAGAAAAGGAAAAAAAACAAACAAAAAGAAAGAAAAAAAAAAAGCCTACTCCTCATGTTTGTTGATGATCTTTCTCTCTCTTCCTCTCTCTGTCCTACACAAACTGTAAAGCAGCTTTTATGTTTGCTCCCTCCTTTGTTCAGTCCTGAAACCATCAGTGTTGAATATTTTAAAAGCTTCTCTTTATACCCCCCCCCCCCCCCCCCCCCACACGCACACACACACACACGTTACATTCATCAAACAAACGTTGAGTTTAAATCTGGCCTCGTCTGCACTCGGCACTGCCTCCGACCTGCTCGTACAATGATTCACAGAATAATACACGATGCATGTAGTTTGTCCGGTAAAAGATCAACCAGTTTCCGTCTGTATCGCAGAAACTGGGACTTCGTGCTCGTCCATCGTCTGAACACTCGGCTGTGTGATGACCGTACCTCTTTTATTTAAACAAGATGTCAGCTTTTTTTGTTGTTGACGTCATTGTATTTGTTGTGGTTCATTCTGACCTCTGGTGGGGGAGGAGAGAGGAGGGAGGGGGGGAGGAGGAGAGAGAAAGAAACAAACCTGTCCGTCTCTGTTCTGTGTGTGTACGATATGGCCTCATTTACTGTAATAAAGTGATGAAACTGTGCTCAGGAGAGTCACGAGTCGTTTCTCCTCCCTTGAATCCTGTCGTCACCCTCGTCCTGCCAGCATCCGCTTAAATAGATTGTAGTCAGTTACTTCTTTGAACTGCATGTGACTCCAACTACGAATGAAGGTCGTCTTCTATGAGTTCATAAAATGTCCAATTTAGTTTCTGATTTGCAAATATTGAAAAAAAACTAACAAACACTAGGCCGTGTTGGAGAGCCTAAAAAGTGCAATATGATTTTATTTGATATGTACAATAAAATGCTAACCTCAGAGCATACAAAGCTTCAGGCGACTTGTGATCTTTTACACACTGATGTTTGTGCAATGTACTAACTTTTCTACAATCTGGGCTGTATATTGGTTGCTTGTCGATCCAATCCAGAGTTGAGATGCCAGCTGACTTTGGGGAATATCTACCGCAAGGCAAACACAGAGACTTTCATGCTTACAGACAATTCAGGATTATCAAGTAGCCTCAAATGCATGTTTTTCCAACTGCGGGTGGAAACTGGAGCACGCACACACATAGGGAGAAAGATAAAGACTAGTATTTGAAACCTATGACCTTGCTGTGAGGCGAGAGCGCTAACCACTGTGTGGCCTTCATCAGTACGTCAAAGGGCAAATCCAGACAGAGAAGCACCATATTAACACCTATAAATAATTTAGAGCCGCCGATTGGGCTCAAATACACTATTTTGAACAGTGGGAATAAACCGACATGTGCTCAGGAAGAACACGCAAACTACACACCGAAAGAAACGTGGTCCGGACTCGGACCTACGACAAGGTTTTGTCTGCAGTTCCGCTCCGGGCCACCGGGGGCGCTGCGCTCCATTTTGCTTCTGGTCGTTCAAGCCGACCCCGGAGCTTCCGGTTATTAAAAAAAACAAAACGACAAAAGGAGTGCAGGCGGAGTCCGAACTCGAAGGTAAGAAACCGTCCGATAAACGACATATTTACTTTAAGTAAACAGTTCTAACGCACCCGGGTGTTTTCTAACGTATATCGCTAATCAAATATCTTCTCTTTTCACCGCAACGCCGCTGTTGTCATAGATAACGTGAGTGTTTAATGTAGCATTAGCTAACGGTGTTAGCAAGGCGGCGCCGGCTGAGAGAAGGCCTGAGAGGACGAGGAGGATCAGATCCACTAAACTGATGGTTCTCACCACGTTTATCGAACACTTTCAACCGTATTGATGGCTGTGGACCCAAAGAGATACTCCCAATATCCTGTTAACGTCCATTCCAGCTGTTGTGTGTGGCTAGCCGTGTACAGCCTTGAAGCTATAAAAGCTAAGTCAACAGTCAGTTTATCGTTGTTGTTTATGATAACTGTAACACTCAAGGCCTTCCCATGATAAGGACAGTGGGTCAAATGTGAAAGACTGCAACTGGATAGTTATTGAGTGTTAAATAGTTTATGTGTAAAGGGAGGTGTAGACTATGACAGAGTCGTGTGGTTCAGCTTGGCCCAATAGTGTCTATTATTCATGATTCAGTGTTTTTCCAAAGATGTTATTCCCCTTGTTTTCCCTTAAAGCTTCGGTAAGACGTGGTGGAGTTATTGTAAGTCTGGGTGTCAGTCCGTGAAAGAGGAATATGTCGTCGATATGTTTACTTCGATTTGTTTGCCACAAATACAGTCACAGTTTCCTATAAACTGGGATTGTCACACACTTTCAGCCTAGTAGCAGGTATTAGTTCCTCACTTGTACAACAAACTTCCGGAACACCTAAAGGAGCTTGCAATACTCGCTTGTTTTAAATCAGGGCTTAAAACTATTATTTGCTCAGGCTTTCCATTTTATTACCTTTATCTTATGTGTTTATATATAAGTTACTCTACCAGAATCCACACAGGGGAAAATGTAGGACCCTGTTTAGTTGTTAATATGTCTCTAATACTCTGTCAGGACCTTTCTGAAGGAAATGCGTCATTACACTCATACAAACAAACATGTATTTCCAGCATTGAAATTCTGCGGAACACACCCTGGTTTGTTGACACCTTGACGGTCCTGGAAACTCCCGAGAATTCCCGAAATATTGTGTACACAGGATCACGTTTGTACCCTCAATCTCGGGAGAGCTCAATTCGCACTGGATAAACGATTAACGATCAGTTTCACAACATTTAAGACTATTTATATGGCCTGAATACTCTTTCTGGCTGAATTGGTCAAATGTTGTTGATATTTTCGTCTGAGCTGCCGCAGCACCATCTTTAATATCCCAGAAACCCGTGTGTACAAGTTTCTGAAGATGACATCTGTTAACGAAACACAGTTTGGTGGCAGCAAATTCTGTTTGTTTGTAAACATATCAATTTTGGTGTGATAGATTTAGTCAACTCTGGGTTGGAAATTTGTGTAAATGAGTGGTAATGGTCTTGTTTTCGTGTATAGGGTTAGTAGTTACTAATTACGAGTTAGTTAGTAATTTCTGTAGCATTCAGCAACTATACAACCTCGTCATCACACAGTTCATTAAATCCTGTTCAGTCTGAGAGCTACTTATAAGGATACAGAGTAAAATGAATTGCTTCTTGTCACAAAGTTTAAATAATGTTTTTGGTACAGACAAGTATTTTTAAAACATGATAAACACAGGTTTATTACCAGGATTTTGTTCTTAAACAACACTTTATTACCCGGGGCAATTATCTTGTAGAAATGTCAGGCGGGATATTGTGAGTGTTTACAGAACATTTGGTTTAATCCCTTTATTACAGTGAGAGGAGAGAGAAATGACAACAGAACTCTGCAGTCAGTCTGCACAGGCTCATATGTCAGTGGGTGTATTTATTGTTACGTAGTGTAAAATCTCAAGGTCTTAAATAATGTTTTAAGTTATGAATTGTTCTTGATATGTGGATAAAAGTTGCATAGATCTGCCTTTAAGTTAGATATTTTATTGTGTTGATTCAGAATTTTTAGATACTTTTAAATGACCATCCGATAGTTTCTCATACTTGCTAATGCTTCCTTCACTTTTCCTGAAGATCTTTCAGAAAACGCTGGTCGTTCCACTAAACAAACAACATTATAATGGTTTTTCTGTCTGCAGGTCGAAGCTGGGGGCCATGGCTCGTGGGCAGCAGAAGATCCAATCCCAGCAGAAGAACGCCAAGAAGGCAGCAGAGAAGAAGAAGTCTCAGGGCGCCGACCAGAAGACCGCAGCGAAGGCCGCGCTGGTCCACACCTGCCCTGTGTGCCGGGTGAGTGCGACCCACAGTCCTTTTGTTGCTGGGAGGTTCGTGGTCGACGTCAACACGTCGGCTTTGTGTCGAGACAGTGGAGAGAATTAACAAGCTTGCCAAATGTATTGAACACCCAGTCACACCCAGCAAAACCTGTCGACCGTGTGAGTCGTGTCACTGTGATCAGATTTGAGCTTGCGTAACATACACCAATCAGCCATAACAATATGACCAATGTTTTGTAGTTCTCCCCAAAAGAGACAAATGTCTGCTACTTGAGTGATATTGCCAGTAAATACTTAAAAGATCGTCAAACCTCAGTGTTTTCGGGGTCAATGCTGAAAATACAAGTCGTCTTCAGTTGACCTGTTTTCAAGTAAAAACCAAACACTTTTCTTGCGTTTTCTGTGTCCGTTTCCACGACGACGGTGCTCGGAAACACTGGAATTTTCTGGAAAACTTTTTGAAATGCTCCGTCTCCATGGAAATGGGAGGAAGCTCGGCTTTTCTGAAACGCTGCTACTATCAATGCGCACCACCGTTGGAGTAAACGGTTCTTCAGAGTGTCCATATTCTCCTGGGACTTGATAGTTTGATTGTAGTTGACAGTCGCCGTGACAATAATCCACTTCCACCACGCATCTGTGTGTCGTTTCATCACAAATACAAGCAACAGCCCCCAACTCGTGGCCTCACATTCTAACTACATTATTTTCAGTGTTTCCGCCTTTTCCAGGTAAATAGACATAATTTACAAAACGGAACTTTTCTGAAACAAATATGTTGGGTTTTTTTTGTTAGTTTTTTTAACTGTTGTCATGTAAACGTGACCTTAGTCTCCTGGGACATCTATTTTTTGAGCGATGACCACTGCCGACCAGGAAGACTCCACACCAGAGCCAGTTCGACCCCGTCGTCCTCTAATTTGCTGAAATCTATTCACTTTTCACATATTTTCAGATTAACAGATCCATGTTAGAAGTTAAACGTTCTCTTGCTGCCTGATCTGTCCCTCAAGCCTGTAGTTATAATATTATGGCTGATCGCTGTATATTCTGAGGCAGCTGCAAGGAAACCAGGGTTAATTGTTACGACGGTTTGTCAATTTGCAACAACAAAAAAACATCAAATGGATTTTCAATGGAAAGTTGGAAATATCTTTATAGTTGAATGTTTCTGGATTCAGCCAGCAGTCGCTGGTGGAGCTAAAACTGGGAGCTCGCCTTGATTTGGCTTCTTCTCTGGAAGAAGTGGCTGAGGACAGATGACAACACTGCCACCTACAGGCAGGACTTTTGTTTCTTTGACGAAGGTAGCTGGTTTCTTTCAAGTTGCACAAAACACGGTACTGTTGGATGTTTTAGGACGGCAGTGAAAGAGAAAAGCAGCCCACATTCAACTGATTTATTTACATGTATATTCTATTTGTAGCTGCCATTGATCAATGATTTACTCAGATTATTGATAAAGAAAACGATACTATGACCTGTTTCAACTGGGGTTTTTTTCCAGGTTTGTGTTTATCGTATTGAATACAGTCCTTAGACACTCATACACATGCTAAAATCTCTACTGCATTTTATTTTCTCAATGCTGTCAGATAAAAATCTGTTGTATTCACAGAAAATATAACAAGCTCGCTGTCTTTTCTCTTCCAGACACAGATGCCCGACCCCAAAACCTTCAAGCAACACTTTGAGAGCAAACACCCTAAGTCTCCGATGCCTCCCGAGCTGGCTGATGTTCAGGCATGAAGCGCTGCAGCCTGGACCTGATCCTGGTAAGAGGAACCTCCACTCTTATTTCTGTCACTCTTTGACTAGTTTCCCCCCCTTAAACATTAAAAATTCACATTTTTTTAAGCTTAATGTGAGACTATTCTCAGGTCAGTGTTTGGTGCCACTGAACCAGCCTCATAAAATACGTCCCGAGTGTCGCCTGGTTTTTAAAAAGCTCAATTCTTCTATTTAAAGTTGTGGAAAAGATCCCAGGTTACGCTGGTGAGCGGCCGAAGGCAGAAACAATCCTATCACGGCAGTTTAGAGTCGCTAACCCCAGATAACGTGTTTTTTGAACAGCCAGAAAACATGAAGTGTTCAGCCGCCTGCAGCAGGTGTTACAAAAAGGTTGATTCTATAAGCTTTTCGGACTTGTTGAAGCTTGATGCCGTCTAAAACTAAAACAAATATGGAACCTGTCGTTTCCAGATCCACATTGACCACGAAGTAAACGTTGACTCACGGCCTGAAGGATGTTGACGACGAACACTGGGACCCGTCGGTATTCACAGACAGCGGGAGGGGGGGGCGGGGGTGTGTATGTGCCGTGCGTGTGTGTGTGTGTGTGTGTGTGCGTAAGAGAAAACAGTAATGACGGGGCAGACGTACACCAGCAGCCCGCTTTTATATTTATTGTGTACAACGACCTTGGCTTTGAAACGGCACGGCGGATTGCTAGCGCTGAATTAATCTCGCGACTAACGACGGGGAGGGTTTGTCTCTGAAAAGCTTGCGAGAAATTGAAGGAAGGCGCGAATGGCGGCGTCTCCGGGTGGAGACGATGCGTTCACGTCTCCCTGGACGCCGATGTTTTCACGCCCTCTTAGAAAACCAAGGTGCAGGACCATTGGCTGTTAAATATAAGACCAAAACTCATCGTGTGATTCCATTTTATTTTTGAAGTATATCAGTTCCGTTTCGCCTCCTCCGCTGCTCCGCAGGTTTCCACACTCAGAAACAACAGTACCTCACGTTAGACCACACAGCATCTCCCTCTTGGTTGCGTTTAAAACAAAAAAACAACAAAACTCCCATCACCTCGGCAATAAACCCACGTTTGTCCCACTTCAGTTAAACCAGGAAGAGATGTGTAACGCAGACCCCCGTTTTCCATTCTCACTACTCTTAACAGCGCCACGCTGTGCTCAGTGATGCTTTCAGTGGAAAACGTCGGAGGCTCTGATTTGATTTACTGCCAAAATGATTCATTCCTTTTTGGTTCTTTATGTTCACTAGCAGATGAAAATCTAACCAATTTGCTTTCACTGTGTTTTTGTTTACTCTTTTCAATAAATTGAACCATGTATTTAATGTGACTGGTCTTTTCTGATGATTTTGTGGTAAATGTCTCGCCGCTCTTAATGGAAGAGAATATACGAGTGGATAGGGTGTCTTTTCTTTTTATTATGTGTTAAAATGAGAAATATTTTATTAAAGCACATCATTTACAGTCCGTCTCAAGGTATGATCGTAAACATGTTCTTTAAATTGAATAAAAAGCAATTTGATATTCTTCATGTAGCTCTCAGGTAATAAAGGCATCAGTAATGTTTGTTTCACCACCCAGGATCATTTGCCTTTCAAAACAGAGTTTATAAATTAACTGAAGTCCATTAAAATGTTTTTATTTCCATGTGAAAAGGTGAATTTTGACAGGGTATAATAGTTTTAAAGTACTCTGAAAATACCCCCCCGCCACACAACTGTTGACATTCATCAAAGAAACTGATTTTCCATTATTGAAAATGATTGACAACGCAGAAATCTGATTATAAGATGCCTTTAAAGTGCTGATTTAACTTGATAATCTGATCTGGGATCAGGTTTCTGCAGAGTTCCTGTGTGTTTATAAAAAAATAAAATAGAAAATTGGAAATCCCTCGTGTGTAAGGACTCCTCCCCTCTTATAGGCAGCCGCAGGTCTTCACCACCATGTTGCGATGCTTTTTGAGGATGACGTTGTTGTTGTCGTCGTAGAACAGGACGGAGATGGGGCTGAGCTTGGTGGGGGCGCAGCACGCCTTCGGGACCTCGTCAGGCTTCAGGAGGTGGACCTGGCAGAGCGGAGAGATGGCAGATTGTCATTATCGTCTGGTCGTCGGAGGTTTAGGGCCCCGTCTTGAAGCCTGTCGGCCTCAGACCGTCTCAGACAACCACAATCCAGCTCGACCGGCGCAAAAGCCAAGTTCAACATGGAACAATCATGTACAAGTAATATCATCCATCACCTGTGTGAAAGCAGGACCAAATTTAAACGAAACAAGTTAAAACATGAGAAGGCAGATAAATAGTCGGTACAAAAGAAACTAACAACCGTTTGTCCTAAAGCATTTTGAACCTCAGCAAACATCGAGATAAAGAGCAGGATGAACCCAGAAACCAGGCTACAACTAGGACAAGGCCAGATCCAAAGATTTTCCTCCTTAACTAGCTAAAAAAAATCAAAAATCTTTAACAAATAAGGTTAAAAATGATAAAAATTCATCAAAAACATGTTACGAATCAGACTAAACTGCTGAGGAAGCAGGTTGAATCCAGTTAGGAAACTTTTAAAATCAGGCATTAACTGTGTTAAATTTAATATTAGACAGGTGAGAAACCAGGTTAAACAAGCCCAGGTTACAAAAAAAAGAAAAAGAAACAAATCTGACCACTTGCTGGATGAGGGCGTGGTTGGTGGCGTTCATGCAGGAGCCCAGAGGGTAGAAACACTCTCCGTCACAGTAGTACGCTGAATATCCAGTGGGAGCCAAAACCCAGTCCTGGACAGAAAGAAGGGAAGCCATTAATCAACATAAACACGTCGGATCGTATCAGTCTTGACAATAAGAGTCAAAGGAGAACCGACCTTCCAGCCCAGATCGCTGAAGCTGACGTACAGCTCGTGTTTCTTACAGGGCTGACCTCCGTTGTTCACGGGACTGCGGTCTGAACGCAGAGGAAGAAGGTTTGAACAACTTTTTAGGAGAGAATCTAACAGCATTTGTTAAAGTAAGTCAAGTGACTCAAACTGACTCATCTTTAATCTTATTAATTATTACTATGGACCTGCTGGTTATTATCTGGAGTCTTTCAGATGCTTCTCATGATCATTTAACCCGTCACATTCAGTTAAAGAACAAAACGTGAAAGTGGGACATTTTAAACTTTGGACATTCAAGGTTAAGAGTTTTAAAACATACAATCTTACATTTGTACCATGTATTCATGGGGAAACTGTAAAACGGACCCAAATTGAGCCTGTTAATGTCAATTTATGAGAAGTTTAAAGTGCGAGGCCCTTTGGAACCAGAACGAGTTCCACCGCCGCGGCGCCGCCGTCTTACTGTGGATGCTGGGAACCGGCAGGTCGTATTTTGGTTTCTTCCTGCGGGGGTGCGTCTTGACGGCTCTCGGCGGCCGACACGGGATCTGGTTCTCCCTGAAGAAGGTCACCATGAAGGGCTGCTTGGAGCGGGGGCCCCGGCGACCCACCAGGCCGATCCAGCCCGCAGACAGGGAGCGGTCTGGAGGAGGAGGAGGAGGAGGGGAGGCAACGTGAAGAAAAAAAAAAAAACGGGTGTTGTTCTGCAGAGGTAAAGTGTTTTTTGTGTGTTTGTTTCTTTTGATTCTTCCATCAGTCGCTTTCATTGTGGATAAAGACTGATTGGCCGGCTCACCCTCTTCAGTCTCCACATACAGACGTATCCCCAGGTTGCTGCGCGGGTGGAGCAGCCAGTGGTTGGAGGCCGACGTCACGTCGAAGGCCAGCCAGCCCTCCTGGCCTGCAGGGACCGACTGCATGTCCAGCAGCACCAGCTCCGGCTCTCTGAGGGGGAAACGACACCCAAACAGCTACGAGTCATTTCAAATAACCGCGTTAAACTTTATCTACAAAGAAAACAACAAAATAAATGCATCTAACTTGTAAAAGTTAGCAGTGTGGAGAGTCAAATAATAATCCTGAAAGTTTGGACTCGGACGGACAACGTTCCCCTCTTGGTGGCACCAGAGGAAAAGTTTAGAGGGAGACGAACGTATGTGACTCATCGTCCAGAGCGTGTTGAAAGATTTGTGTCTGGGACGGTGGAAAGAAGTTAAATCGAAGGAAAGAAATGCAGAAAATTAAACCTTTGTTTGAAATCATGAAGGCACAAGAAGTGAACCACGACTCGAGGCTTCCTCTTCGAGCGGGAGGGAAAATGTTACAGGTTCTTCTGCTTGTGTTTCTTCATTATAAGAACTTTTCTGTCCCTCTGACAGCCTGGAAACTTTCACTGTACTTATAATCAACCAAATATGAAACATGTTTACAGGACTTTAGTCATTACTGCTATAATCAAGGTGCCGGCCGGCCGGAAACGGATCAGGAATCACTTGGAATTTCGTCAAAAAACTAGAAGAAACACATCCGTGAAAATCATTTAGAAACCCAGAAACCTCTTCTGAATAAATCAAATAAGTGAAAAAACAAGTGAGGAATCAGTCAAAAGTCGAACTAAGGCAAAAAGTCAGCCAAATAATCTGTCCAAGAATGAATTAGAATTATTAAATTGACCAATTGGCCAAAAAGCAGTCAGAAACAAGTGAGAAGCAACTAGAAAAACAGGTGAAAAAAAACAGACCGGCAAGAGAAATCACTTGTAAAAGCATGTAGAGGAACAAAGCAGAAGAAATCCAGCAGAAAACCACAGAGAAAAAAGGCAAATAATCAGAAAACAGGCTGAAAAACACTTGAGAAGAGGCAACAGACCAGGCTCAACTCAAGTCATTCAAACCCAGGAAGAAAAACAGCTCAGGTAAGTGATAATAAAAAAAAAAAAAATGGCTCAAATCAACGGCACTAAAAGTGCTCAACTGAACCAAAACCCATCGAATCTCGAGTGTAAAATAAGTCAGAAAAGAGTCAAAATGAGATTTAAAGCCAATTAACCTGTAAAACGCCCAGTTAATCTCCGTTAAAGCAGATTTAAACGCCACTGGGACGTCAAACCTCACGAGACGCACGACGGAGCTGTGACTGGGACGTCGCCCACCAGAGAACAGCTGCAAACCCAGCGGGCCGTTAAAAGAACCCACAGGAAGGAGGAGGAGGAGGAGGAGGAGGAGGAGAGTGAAGGGAACCTGTGTCTGTTGTCCCTCTGGATCTCGTAGACGGAGATGTGCAGCGTCCGGTTCGCCCTCTGGCCCATCGTCAGCGTCTTGTAGATCCGAAACTCGGCCGCCGTCACCGTCTCGCCCTGGGGCAGCGGGGTCAGGTCGAAACGGAACTCCTTCCAGTAGGGCCGGGGCTGCAGGAGGTCACGCTCCTGCTCCACTGCACACACACACACACACACACACACACACACACACACACACACACACACACACACACACACACACACACACACACACACACACACACACACACACACACACACACACACACACACACACTGAGATCACACAGCTACACACACTGAAAACACAACTTTTTGACAACGGCCCTTTGTTGCTTTGCGTGTGTGTCTTCATTACAAAAGCAGTCAACTCGTGGCCTTTGATTTTTTTTTTTTTTTTTTTTTTTTGCTTTGACGGCTTCGACCACGTGGAGGAAACCAGTGAGTAACAGAGTCAACAGCGTCTGAGCTCCGAGGGGGAAACGCCGGAGGAGAAAATGTGCTCACGCTGTGTGAATAGTGAAGCATTGAGAGTGAGGAAGAGGAGCAGCGGTGTGAAGGTGTGGGAGGAGACGGGTCAGTGAGAAGAGAAGCGAGGCGGAAGAAGGGTCGAGTCAAAGCAACAGGCTGGGTTCTCTGGCTTGAAGAGTCGAGCACACTCGGAGGCCGTTAGAGCAGAAAACTAGCGTCTGACGACACGGCCGCCGCGTCCAAAACCAAAAGTCAGGCTTAACCCGGGAGGGAATGTGTTCCAAAACCAGACTGGAGCTCAGAAAGTCTTGGAAACGACCACAATCCCAGACCAAGAAATCCAACTGGAACGAAGCAGCTAATCAGCCTTTCTGAGTGAGGAGCCGGAGTGGAACCAGGCTGAGACCTGGAGGGAACTCATGAAGGATCAGACCAAGAGACAGTTAGAATCGGAGCTGAAACCAGGATAAAGACGAGTCAGAAACTCAACTAAACCGAGGACAGGAAGCGGGTAACATACAGGCACGAGTCCGGCTTAAAGAGATTCAGAAAGTAGCTCAAAACCAGGATCAAACTTTAGTCGTAAAAGAAATTAAAACAGACGAACGTCAGTCAGAAACCAGATTAAACCCAAAACAAGAAAAAACCTGCTTATTAAGTAAAGATTAACATTATATAATTCATACTTTGTAGTTTACTGTATATTTTTATTGTTAAACGTGTGTGTTTGCTTGTTTGTGTGTGTGCCATGGACACACACACACACACACACACACACACACACACACACACACACACACACACACACACACACACACACACACACACACACACACACACAGTGCAGTAATTAGAGACACTTAGTGCCCTGAACCACGGCAGCTGCTCAGCACACACACCACTAATTGCAGCCCTGCCGGTATTTTTAGAGTCGCTCCCTCCTCGGCAGTATTTTCATCTCGCTTCGTCCCGTTTGCTTTTTTTTTGTGCATTTTTTTTCCCTCGGTGTGTCAGAGGAGTCTTTAATTCTAACCAGCTGTGTCTTCCCCATTACATATACATAGGAACACACACCCTCTCCTCTTCTATTCAACTTACACGAACGACACACGCTGATTAGATTTACTATTTAAACAGGGACTAAATGTCGTACATCTGCACAGGATCAGCGGAACCATCATGTGCATTCACACATTTCTTTTAAAGTTCACAAAAAATTGCAATACTTAGTTTCTTTTTCTTGCTTTTTTTTGTTATTTGCATGTATGTGATGTGTTTTCCAGTAGATCTGTTGAGACTTAGAGGTCGTATAAAAGGATCATTCTGGGTCACTGTTAAAGGCCGTGAGTCACCCTTGTTTACGTGATTTGGAGGATGAGACGCTGCGTTTCTGACGTGTTGACTGAAAAATTTCAGAGCAGAGCAGAACTGTCCAGAGGGAAACCCTTCATTTAACACTGGATGCAGGTTTATTAAAGAGTCCGACCTGAAAAGGAGGGCTTGACGTTTCCCCTCCCGCGAGCAGAATCACAGGAGGAAGGAAGCCATCAGGAAGATAATGTGTAACTGTGAGATAGGCATCAGTCAGGCTGCGCTGGAGATTGAAGCACAGATGTTGACGGGAACCAACAGAAACAGGCTGAACATATCAGAAGTAAGAAACCAGGTTAGAGCTGTAAAAGGTCCAGTTCAAACAAGTCACATATCAGAAACTCAGGCCCAAAAAAAAACCAGTGAAGAATCGGTTGGAAAGCATTTCACACCCTGGCCACAAACAAATCAGAACCTAAAGATAAAATAAGTAAGAAACGATTCTTCATCCAGTTAAAGAACGACTCAAAACCAAATCAGATCTCGTCCAAAAACCTGAAACCGCTTTGGAGCAAAGCCAGAATCCAGTCGGAACCAAACAAGTAGACGTGCATCCTCACACACACAGCGAGAACCTCCGCCTGAGAAGATTCATCCCTCCATCTCCTCCATCCAGCTGAAGGTGGGGTCACTCACGCTCACATTTAGAGCCGCCATTTAGTCTCAAGGTTTCACTTTTTTGAGGGGGAATTGTGGGAAGAAACACAGAGAACATGCAAACTCCACACGGCGAGGCACAAGCTGCAGTCCAGCACATATAAGAAACAACAAAACAGCGCTGAGGGAGGGTGGCGGCGCATGTTTACGTTGACTTGTAACGTAATCTGCATTCTGTCAGCGTTGCTGGTCTGCATGTTTGTACCTCAGGCTGTCAGTGAGATATTACATGTCTGTGGGACATTTTCCAGTGAAAAGAACCTGCACTGATTTAATGGACTCGTTACATCTGACTCCCAGATGGATGCTGAGGATTTTAATCAGTTAAAAAATCTAGAAAACCTGCAGAGCATCTTCTCATGAGACTCTCTACCTGTGTAGATGTTTCTTTCTGAACAGGCAGAAAAAAAACCAATTGTAGTTTAACTCACTAAACTCATCTTATTTGAAAACAAAATCGTTTGTCCTTTAAGTATTGGTGCTAAAGAACATTCTATTAGCTCGGCGCACGCTGGCTGCAGCAGCGCTGGACAATCAGCCGGGCCAAAATAAAAACCTTCTGATATATTTGAATCATGCTGACAGCAAGAATAAACATTTGCGCAGCAGAGGACTGAAACAAAGTCAAAGTCTTGGCTGCGCTGACCTGTCACGGTCAGTGTCATCAGGTTCGCACATGTGTAATTTAATCCCGCACAATTTGCTGCCAAGCTGCAAAGTCAAAAATTCAGTCATTCAAAACCGATGATAGATGCTCAGAGTCACAGGAGAAGGATTTATTTCTTTCTTTCTGTGCAAAATTTTTCATTTTCAGCTTTCACAGCTGTGCAGAGCAGAGAGAAACTCACAGAAAGAGGAAGAAGCGGCTGATCCACTTCAATCTGATCATTATTAATGATCGGCTAAATGTTTAATCATACTGGTAAATGTTTCATTAGTGGTCAAACTGATGTGTTAAAACATACATTTGTGGTGTTTGAAGAAATTCAAGCCTTCACACCATCAAAACGTACTTCAACATATCAGCGGGCCAGAAATTATATAATAAACATAAAATAAACGAGGATTAGGTATGAAAAAACAATGGAAAACTTATAGAGCTGCACTCAAACAACAGCATTTTATGTTTGTCAAACAGCAACCTGACAACCTCTTTTACAACATGATGTTATTCTGCCACTTTGAACAGAATTTTCACAAATCAAGAAATGTGAGAAAGAATCACAGAAGATTTAAGCCTCAGGAACACAGTGTGGTACAGTGGTGTAGTGGAGGCTTTCCATGTGGAGTTTGTACGTGTTTGAAGTCTCTAAGTTGTGAATTTGAGTGTTGCTTACGTTTTGACAGTTGGATGTTATTTCATATTTCCAGTCGCAGACAATTCAGTGTATATAAATATCTGTTTAAAGCACATTTCTCATTCAAAGTAAATAGAAATTACACCATGATTTACAAACTAGTTGTAATTAGTTGATATTCTTCATTAATTATTGAGATTTTCTCAGTTGAATGTTTAAATGTACAGATAACATAAATGTTGATCACAAGGTGGTGCAGCAGTGGTTATTCTACATGCACTACGTTATCAGTAATACATAATGCACCATGAATATTTTGATTGTTATAATCACACACAATTTATCTCGCTCTCTCAGTTACTGTGTGGAACCTTCTCTTGGGGGGGTCCATGTTCCCCACGGACACTTTAGGCCGCCCAACCTGTACCGGCCTTACTTTTCCACATTTATTCATTTGTTCTGTGGGAAGTGGGGCGTAAACGAGACTGTTCCACTGTAATTTGTGTGTTTTAATGCGACGAGTAAAATTCTATGACTGTAAAAAACTCCTCAGAAATACTAAAGTAATTTAACATTGTTTTCGCGGTTATTTGGGCTGTACCATGTTTTAATTTGGGGGGGGGTACCAATTGCACCAATTGAGCAGTGACACTTGCAAAAGACTTAACAGAGAATCTATGGAGATAGAAAAACATTTTATGTACATATTTTCTTCTACAGTATTTTTTTTTTATTAGATTTATATTTATATACCAGAAATAATCGCGTAAAAATCAATGTCCCCACCCTCTCCATCAAGTGGTTTATTCTATTCTAGCGAATGTCATTAGACGACAGCTGTGTTAAATCTGTACCTTTTTTTTAAATTAAAACATTTACTTTATTATCCAAATAGCGCATTATTGAGGTAAGGTGTCTCTTCGTGGTAATATTGAGTTCTTTCTAGCGGCATTGTGACAGTTTGTCCAACCGAAAGCTCGCTAAAGTTAGTTCGTAACTAACTGAAAGCTAACAATTAGTTAGCATGGTTAACATGTACGAGTTTACCTTTAACAGTCACAATGTGAGTTTTTACTATAATATAAATAACAGTCATAATTCGAGTTCGTATTTGTAAGGGATTGACTGTTATTAACTCAATTATTTATAGCTAAAGCCCTCCATCGTTTTCACAGATTTAATCCCAGATGGGCGTTTCAACAGTGACTGACAGGCAACTGGTGAGTAGTCTTGTAATCTATTACTTCTTTTGTAGAGTAAGATTTTTTTCTTTATCCTGATTTTTCAGGAGGGTTTTAGGTGGTAGATAACTTCAGAGTCCAGTCATTAGTTGTGGGATCCGTTTGTACAAACATTGTGTTTAACCATTGTTTTTTTAAGGAAAGATTTCATGCTGGAACAGTGATCAACTGTCTATGGGGGGGGGGGGGGGGGTCTGCATGCAGGTTGAATTTAGTTAAAGGTAAAATGTGCTTTGCAGTTGCTCTCACGTGGTGAAGTGAGTGTCTGGTGTCATTACCTTCAGACTGGTGCAGCCCAGTGGAGACAAAGTTTACAAAAATATGAAAACGTCTCAGGATCTAAAACGAGGTATTTTGAACTAAACTTGATCAGGTTTAATTGTTAACTTCTCCAGTCCTCTCAGAATTATGTCTATAAGTTGCTGATCAAATAATACATGATTATACAGTCATGATGAACATGGAAGTTAAATATATAAGTTATAAATTGGGTTTGTTTGTATCACATTGTGTTGACTGTTATTTTGTAGAAATCGAGCCATAAGATTACTTCTCAACATATTTTACGAGAACTTTGATGAGCACGCTAAGAGAGTTAAAAACCTGCTGATGTCAGCTTGTCGACTGTCCATCACACCTGAATTGGGATAAAAGTTCTCCGTATAATCGTCGACAGTTTTGTGACTTGCTTCACGGACGTGCGACTCACCCAGGTTGACGAAGCTCATCACCGTGTCGGCCTCGCTGACCACCGTCCCCAGCGGCGGCGTGTGCGTGCTCAGAGTCGGCAGGGCGGCCAGGTTGACCTGGGTCGCCCCGCCTAACCGGCCCACGCCGGGTCCGTTTATGATAATCTCATTGCCTTCGTCCTCGCCGTCCACCGCCATGGCGTGGTAAAGGTCCAGCATGAACAGCGGCGCGGAGGAGGGCGGCCGCAGCGGCGGGTGTGGGCGCGGCCGCCCCGGCAGACCCAGGATGGACAGGATCTCCTTCTGCATCTCCTTCTTCTCCCGCCCGCTGAGCCGGCGGAAGCTGGAGTGGACCACGGCCTCGGCCTGGTGGCTCCACAGCGACAGGGCGAGCAGGAGCAGCAGGGGCAGGAGGAGCAGCGTGCGGCGGTGGAGGACGGAGGACGGCCCGCCGCCGCGCTGCCGGCCCCGGCAGGACGGCGTGCCGGAGGCCTCCGGGTCCATGGCGGCCGCCTGCCTCGGCTTGCTCTCCAAGTCAAAGTCTTCCCTCATTAATTACGACGCGGCAGGTTTTCCCGACTCCTCGGCTGATCGCTCACCGACTCTGACCGGCGGCGGCGCTTGTGCTCGCTCCAGTTTGTCCCCCGCAGACAATTACAGTGCTGCTTTCTGCCCGGCGTGTTTAGAGGAAGGCTGCCTCTGGACTGGACGTGTTTACGGCCTTAAACTGCCTCTGTTTATCTCTCCCTCCCTGCTGGCCTTCCTCTCCCCCTCGTCTACCTTCTGTAATCTCCAAAGGGGAAGGAGAGAAAAAAAACCCTCAGTGGTGCAGCAGAAGAAACAGAGATAATGAGAGTGACAGCATAATTACAAGCTCTCCCTCTGTGTTTTGAATATAGACAAACAATAACCCCGCGGAAGATTACGCCGAGCTTTTGAAGCCGTAAACTCGCAGGATGGAAAAGCGATTTCGGTGATGAGCAGGTGGAGTGAAACCCGAGAGGCGAGCGTCGGGTTTCCCTGCGGCGGCGTGAGGCAGTGGAGGAGTTCACACCTGCAGCCAGTCACCCAAGTTCCTCACAGTGAAGAGGAATCCTTCCTCCGCTCATCTTTCAGCCGTCATCCGTCCGCTCCCCACCCACACGTCTCCGGGGCTCCTCGAGTCTTAATCCAATTTCTAAAAGAGGAAATTGTTTCTCCCCCCCTCCCTCCGACGGTGACCGGTGTGGAGAGGCGAGAGGTTCCCCTGCCGTCCTCCGCTCACTGTGAGCCGCGCTGCCAGTGTGTGGATGAAGCCTCCACCAGGAGGGAGTTCCCCTCCATGCCTCCGCCTCCTCCACCCCTCCCAGTGGTCGCTCCGGGGAGACCTCATCCCTCTCTCCCTCCACCCTTCTATCTTTTCATCCTCTCATGACTGCTTCCTTTCATCGCTGCTCAGCTTGGAGCTCCGGCGGCTCAGGGAGCTAAAACTCCTCCAAACTCACAAACCAGTAAAATCACATCACAGAAAAAACCCCACTTAAAGAGGATGTATAGAATAACCAGTGAGCTGTTAGAAACCTGAAACATTAACACATAATAAAGACTAACATTGTTTTAGGTTCCTGAATGTCTTTTCCTCAGCTTGTTCCACTAAATAGAGTGTGAGCAGCTTCCTGCCGACTCAGCACGACGCCACGGTTTTAGTGTCGCTTCAGGTGAGACGTTGTACGACTGGTTTATTCTCCAGTCAGACCAAAGCCTCTCAGGCGCAGACAGAACAGGCAGACCCCCCCCACCCCCGTCCCCCCCGTCCCTCTGTGACCCGCTATCTTCACCCTCCAGTGCTCAGATCACATGATCGGACTCGTCTTCAAGCGAAACGACGACCAGAACGTTTGCTCAGAGTTCTTTGGGGCCCGTCGTGGTTCAGGGCCGGCAGAACCTTCACCGACATGGTCGAGGCGGGGACTCAAACCACCAACCTCACCCGAGGCTGAATCCGTTTGAACCCCGATGACTTTTTGTCACTTTAAAGGTGCACGGGGGGAGTTTTTTTTTCTTTCTTCTTCTTCTTTCTTCCTTTGCCAGATTTTCCGGCAAACAAGAATTAAAACCGCGACCGTGACGCTTTCACACATCTGTAAACATTTGTGCCGTGCAGCTGCAGTTTGCGCGGCGCTGGAAGCTTCCTGAGCAGCAGCTCGGCGACACCGGCGGCACTCGGAGGGAAGAAATGACTCAAATAGAGTCCTGAGGCCCGCGCCTGTGTGCCAGCTCGTGTTTGTGTACTCTCCCCTTCAAAGCGGCCTGGTACTCGTGGTCACTTTGAAAGGCATGAATAACACTGACCAAACCAGAGTGACCGCGGTTCATTCTGTCCTGGCCGAAAGGGCGAGTCCCAAATGCCAGGAATTAACAATCCGCTCATTTTGGGGTTGTTTTTTTTTTTTTTTCTTCGCTCTGCACATCTGCAACGTGAGCTTTCATCTGGGGAGATAAAGGAGAGAGGAGTGGGAAAAGACGCGAAGAGGTGAATGAAGGGGCGCGTGCCCGTGGAACCATACGAAACCAACGCAAACCTAAAAAAAAAAAAAAAGAGAGAGAGACATTCCTGAGAGTCGGGAGTGGTGGAACAGAGCGCAGACTGTCAGCAGGGAGACGTCGGGGGATGATGGATGGACTCCCGGCAGGACGGGCGGAGATGATGGAGAGTGGACAGAAAAAGCGCGGAGCGGGTGTTAGTGTACACACAGCTGCGCCGGCTGGACTCAGACCGCATCATCTCCGGCGAAACCGCCGAATAAACACAACCCAGTTGTTTTCAAACCCCCGTCGTCGCCTCACACGGCAGGAACCGGAGCGGTCATCAGCAGACGAGTGACAAACGCTTCAGCACACACACCCCTCTCACCCCCCCCCCCTCCTCCTCCTTCACTTCCTCTGCACAGAAAGGAAGAGCCAGTCGGGTGTGGCCTTATCTCAAACAGGATAATTACCGAGAAACGTCCGGTTCCTGCCTCCCACTCTGTGGTCTGCTGAGGAGCCGAGGCTTGCTCACACTCACACTCACACTCACACAAAAAAAAGATCAATTAAAAACTAGTTCTAATGTTACAATAACATTATTTTTCATCTTGGATCGTGAAGTGATTAAGAGCATGTGGAGGAAAAAAAGGGGAATTTGAATCTGAGGAAAGAAAATGTTGCAAATGTCTTCAAACAGCTCAATGATCTGACTAATTATGATAATTAATGGAAACTAAAGTGAATCAAACAAAGTAACAAGGTTTCATTAAAAAAAACTTACAAAACACAAAATATCGAGAGATGACAGTTTCTTTAGAACTGGAGGCTGGAACTTCCCACAGATGTGCAGAATCAAATATATATGATTATGAGTTACCCCTTTAAAAAGTAACTTACTTTACCGATTACTTGTTTTTGAAAGTAACTAAGTTATATTGCCTTTCAGCACCCCCCCTCCAATCATCTCAACATGAAAATGAAAAAACTGCTCATCACTGCCTCCTGCTCCATGTTTATATATATTTTAACTTTTGACCTTCATTTATATCACTGTGTTATCAGATTTTTACTATTACTAGCATATATTTACCTCGTGATGTATTATTTATTTTATTCATTTATCCTGCTCTATGCTACCATCTAATTGCCTCATTGATTGATTGATTCCTCAAGGTTCTCAGGAAAATCACTAAAATAGTGCAACATCTCTGCAGTTGTGTTCTTGTTGCAATGACGAGCTTTATTGATTATATTTGGTAGTTCCTGTTTCTTCTGTTCTCTTGAGCGAGTCGGCCTGTGATTGGCCGGGAGCGGCGATGGGGGCGGAGCATCTTTTCTTTCTTGAAATGTGCATCATGTCCTGTTTTTGAGCGTTCCCACACATACAAATAACCGAGACAGTGTTTTTTTTTTTTTTTTACTGCAAGCATATTTTTTTAATACAAAAACAGAACAAAAAAATTGTTGATAATTTTAGTTTTTTTTACTTTTACACAATTGACTCCCTGTACCCCCCCTCCCCCCCCCCCCCATGTCGTCGTCACACAGAGTCACACAGCATCAAAAGGTGTTGGACTGTGTCCTGCGCCTCCAATCCCGCCGCCACTCAGAGAGACAATAAATAAATAAAAATCACCTTAAGATGTCTTGTTTTCATTAGTTTCCATAGACTTCATCTCTCCCACCGAGATTACACACAGAGACAACTTGACCCCGCTGACAACGGGACAATTGGGGGGGGAAAGAAAAAAAAGCCTAGAAGAAGAGACGCGAGGGGGGGGGGGAGGGGCCGCGAGGGTGGAAGAACCCACCCTCATTGGTCCGTTCTGCCCGGGTCTCCCGTCATTCATGACTGTAGTCGTTTCTACACATGAAGGGCAAAACCCCTTTGGTCGTGGTCAGGAAATCAGGAAATCAGGAAATCGTCGTCATTAGCAATAAAGAAACGTTAAACAAACAAGGCTGCCACTAGAATCAGAGACCTAGTGAGTGATGTCATGACACAATGAAGTCGAAGCACACTTTACACACAAACCATGTCATGAGAGTGGAGTGGTACAAAAAAAAAAAAACAACAAGAAAATCCTTTACCCATAATACTAGATCACTCTGCGAATGGAGATATGACATGAAACGGAAAAATAAATAGATCTTTCTCTCAAGCTAGATAACAAAAGTACAACTGGATTATAAATTAACCAGAAAAAAAACAAAAATGACATTCGCAAATTAAACGTTTTGCAGCGACTCAAGTCAATGACCTTTAATATTCCTGTAACAAAGACACATGATACACACCAGTGTGTGTGTGTGTGTGTGTGTGTGTGTGTGTGTGTGTGTGTGTGTGTGCTGCTGAAGGCAACACCGTGGAGACGTCTTCAGGTGGGACAGCAGAGGAGGAGACGTTAGTGCATGCTGGTTGTAGGACTGAACATGAACGGGGCTCAGGTTACACGTGTCTCAGTAAATGTGCCGCTCGCTGCAGCGCGTCGCAGTAAAAATAGTCCCTTCCTAGTTTGTGATGTCTGTGCGAGGAAACCGCAGCGCCCGGAGCTGCGCTGGCGTTCCTGTGGCCGGGAGTCTGCATCGCGGTGTTTCAGTGTGCTGTCCCCCCCCCACCCCCCCCCCACCCCGAGTCTGAGGTTGGACGTGTGTGTCTGTCCTGTGTGTTTCTGCTGAGACGAGCCTTTCTGCTCCCCAGCCCCGGGAGGCGACATGGCAGTCGTTGCATATTTATTCTGTGAACTCATAATAGGCATCTGACCCACGAGCCAAAATATTTACCCACAATTCTTTTCTTTTTCTTTTTCCTGAATGTCTAAGCCTGTATTGTTGTTGTCTTGGTCGCCATGGCGGCGGCGGCGGCGGCGTGACCCCGCCTCTGTTAAAGTGTATTTCTGTGGTGTGAAGCAGTGACGGGTGTGTAACACAAAGTAAGGCAGCATCATGTCAGATCAATGTCTGTTCCTGGCTGACGGGGAGAAGGAGCAGGAGGCTGGAAGGCAAACGAGGAGGAGGGGGGGGGGGGGTCGGTGAAGACGGTGTGGAACCCCCCCACCCCCCATTTCAGATCTCCTCTTGTGCAGTCGCTCTAACAGACGGGGGGGGGGGGGGAAGTGAAGAGGAGTCGCTCCTCCTCCTCTCCCCCTCAACATTAGTCATAGTGCACAAATTCTAGTCAAGCCCTATGGATGGATGGTCCGTTTGCTGGTGCCCCCACTTCGGCTGGAGATCCCCCCCCTCTCCCCCGCCCCCCCGTCGCCGGGGCGGTCCGATCGCCGTCGTTCCAAAGTTATTTCTTTGCGGAGCCGGTGGTCTTTGGGCTGGGTGCCTTCTTGGAGATGGTGGGGATCTTGGAGGGCTTGGCTCCGCCCCCCGGCCGCCTCGGGGTGTCTGAGGTGTCGGAGCAGACGGAGCGGGCGTCCTGGAGCTCCGACGCATCCGAGGCGTCGCTGCCGCGGCGGCTGCTCGCTCTGCTGCCGGCGCGGCTGCCGGCCCGGCTGGTCGGCCCGCTGGCTGTGGACGCCCCTCGCTTTGGATCTGACGGGAAGGAGGAAGGAGGAAGTTTGACTCTTGGGAAATGCGGCTGTGACACGTTTTGTTGTGTTTTTGTAGAATAAAAAATATATAATTTATTTTTATAATAAAAAAAGGCGTCTCACCGGTTCGTGACGGTTTGCTGGTGTGTGACGTTCCTCCGTTCTCTCCCGTCAGTGAGCCTCGGCTCGAGTGGAACGGCGGTCGCTTCAGCTTGGACCCCGACGGCGCCCCCTGCAGGAGCAATCCGTTATCACCTCCAACACGGCAGGTTTCTGAACATCGACTCATCTACACCACGACAAACAGCCAATCACGGACACACAAATAATTAAAAAAAAATGAAAGCTAAACACACAGACTGACCGCTCTGCTCTCTATGAACTACAACTACTTGTTTTGTGTTTTTGAAAGTCGTCAATAGGAAATGTTCTCATCTGAACACTGAAACACAAATATGTTCAGTTTTCTGATGCGTGAAGCTTCAACATTCAGCCCAACGGCAGAAGAAGTTTTCTTCAGTGGCACTTGTCAAGTTGGTGTTTTATTTACATTGTAAAAAAAAATATTTCTCTTAACTGTGGTAAGAACCAAGAAGCTAAAATCTAAAATGTAACTTTGAGGAACAAATATCCTCTCCGGTGGAGTTTAAATTTGAACTTCAGCTGGAAGAAGCGGGACGCCGGCACCCGGGCGTGTGCGTTAGTGCATTAGGGGTTCAGTTGGGGGTGGGTGGAGGTGGAGGTGGGAGGTGGGAGGTGGGGGGAGGGGGGGGTGAGTGTGTTACCTCGTGCCCAGGAGTGCTGTGGTTGTGACCGAGATCTGGGCAGCAGTGGCATTTGGTGGGCGTTGGAGTTTTACTGTGTGCCAGCCAGGGCTTGGCATAGTCACGAGAGTGAGTATGGGAGGACTGGAGGGAGGAAGGGAAGGAAGGAAGGAGGAAGGAGGGAAGGAAGGAAGCAAAGCAGCGAAGGGGGGAGTGCAAATGAAGGCGGGGGGGGAGTGAAATATGGAGGGAGGGGGAGGAGTGATTGGATGTGAGGGAGTGCAGCAAAATGTTGGGTTTTTTTGTGTAGCAGATGATTTTGTTGTTGTTGTTGTTGTTGAAAGCAGCAGTGCAGGAGGGACATTTTGAATCCAGGTCAGCAGGATGAAAGGAACGAGGGGAAAAAGGTACAAAGATGAAGAAAAAAAAAAAAAAAAACAAAGAACAAAAAAAAAAAATTCACGGTTAAGGATGCAGTGATTTCTGACAACAGGATGACAACAGATGAACAATGTGGAACAAAAATCCTCAGAAATAGAAACAATGTGGGACCGACTGACAGAAGCTCTTTAACAGTGAGAACGTGACAAACACTGACATGAACAACAACAAGGAACAGACGATCGACGTGTTCAAGCAACAATTCCACTCAGTGACACGACGCGTCTGTTGACCTTCAGAAATGTGCGTCACTTTTGACAGATCAGGTTTCGTCTTGTTTACTAAAGAATGTTTACATGAACCAACAATCTGCAGTTCCAGTGAAGCTCAGCAGAAATGAGTTGGAGACCAATCCTACTTCTCGTTCCTCCGTCACAGCAACGTTTCACCAGACTCTATCGTCAACTAAACTTTCTCTGCTGGAAACTTTTAGTCTTTCCGATCGTCTGGAATTCAAGACGAGCCTGAAACCAATTTGTTTTATGTTGTAGCTTCCTGAGCGACGGAGACGAGGACACCCGGCGCCTCCGGGTCTGAAACGGCGGTAACGTGGCTGCTCTTACCCTGGACGAGGCCGAGGCGGTGGGCGTGGCCGGCGCCGAGGGGGCCGAGGGGAGCGAGGCGCCGCTGTGCGAGGCCGAGGAGGAGGAGCGGGTGGGCGAGGCGTTGCGAGAGCCCGGCTTGGAGCGCCGGCCTCGGGAGCGGAAGGCGGCCAGACCCTGGGACGTTACTTCAGGAAGGATGAACTTCTCCCTCAGCTCCAGGTTGGTGCGACCCCGAGCTGTGGAGGGACGGACGGAGGGGACGGAGGGGACAACCGAGACAAAAGTTAGCTGAACTGACCAGCGCAGGCTCAACGTTTCCTCCAGCAGGGGGCAGCAGAGGCAGCGAGCAGTGAGGGGAAGAGTCGGTGCTTCCTTGGCTGCAGCCTTCAGAGTTGGTGTGTGTTTGGTTTGAGAGTGCATGTGAGCAGATGTTTGGGGGGAGGGGGGGGGGTTGTCTTTAGAAGGGGTGTGTGAGGGTGTGTGTGTGTGTGTGAGTGCAAGGGGAAGAGGGCTTTAATCTCATACGCAACGAAAGTCAGCAGCTTGTGTGTTCAGGGTTTGGAGACACATCACTTCTTGTTTTTGAGGGACGTCAATAGTTTTAAAAAAACACTGTGTGACACTTTCATTGCGTATTTTCCACCCGAGAGCCCTGAGGGCAGAGCTCTCCTCCTTTTATTCCTCCAACAAGCTCGTCAATTGTCAGTCGACCTCTACTGCAAAGGAGCAACTGAGCTCTGCTGCGTCTATACATGGTGGGTGGGGGGGGGGGGGGGGGGGGGGGGGGGTCATGCCTGGAGAGACTTGAGGGGGGGGGGTTCTCTCTTCTTCAGAAAGACACTCATCAGCATTCTTGTACAGAAATTAGTGCAGCAGCCTCAGCAGACAACAACAAGCCTGGAGAAGCCAGCCAGGGGAGAGAGTGAGGAGAGTGAATGGTTCGGGGGGAAGAGACTCAAATAACAGAGAAAGGATGAAGAATTTAGAGTGTGAATGAGAGAGGAGGAGGAGGAGGGGGGGGGATGTCGAGGGCTGCAGATCGCTGTAGCAGCAGTGCAGCTTCAGGCCTCGCAGCAACCCGACAGCAAGGCCATTCAACGGAACGGGTGCACCCTGCAATTACGCTCCCCCTCAGAGCCAGCCACCAAGGTGCACCCTGTAATTGTGTCTCCCACCAACCAGCCATCGCAGTTAAAGGAGCAGCGTTATTAGAAAACCCAGGCTGGCCACGCCCAGGTCTGCACGCCGCCTCTCCGGAGGCCGTGAGGCACTTTTTACTCTCTTCAGACACACAAATGCGAACTAGCAAAGTCCACCGTGGCAATGGAACAGTCGTTTACTTTAAGGTTTAGCTCACAATAGAAAGAAGTTCTTTAAAAAGACCAGGGCTTGACCAAGTCGTGCTTCTTATGGTGAGTGAAGACAAGCGAGATGCAAACGTGTGGCACACAGACGAGGCCGACACACAAACCTGACCAGGTTTAAAACACAGATATGTGGACAGACAGAGAGGACAGCTGCATGTTAACGATGGAGGCTGACAGACTGATGAGGAGTGAGAAGAGATGGAGTGAGAGACCGAGAGGAAGAGTAGATACCTCGGCAGCAGAAATAGCCAGGAGTGACTGTCACTGAGAGACACAAGAGACAGTGTGAAATATCGGCATGCTGTAGTGGGGGAATGAAGAAACACACACTGATACCACTAACTCCCCCCCCCCCCACACACACACACACACACACACACACACAAAACCAGCAACTGTCCTGTAACGCGTTTCAGTCGGGAGGATTTGTGGGGTTGCGCGAGCTGCGACAGGCACGAGGAGGTCAGGAGAGTGAGGAGGGAGACACAACGTTAGTCAGGTGATCACAGTCAGCAAGGCACAGCGACAAGGCCAAACCAACAAACTGAAGGAGGAGAGGAACGATGATGGAAGAGGACAAGAAACCTGGCGGAGGAAACCACGCAAAACAAACCGGATGGAGGAAAGACGGGCAGTTAGGAAAAAGCATGAGAGAGAGAGAGAGAGAGACAGAGAGAGAGAGAAGTCCAACCTATACGAGATGAGATGGAGCTACTGGAATCGGAGCGGAGGATCTTAAGTCCTGGATGTTGCACTGAGGAAAGAGAAAGGGGGGGAGAGGGAGGGAGGGAGGGAGGAAGAGAAAGGGGGAGGAAGAGGAGAGAACTGAGGACCATGCACCATGCAGTACTACAGTTTAATATCCGACAGCATGAAGAGTGGATAGAGACACCGAGGGGACAGTAGAGATGGACAGATACTTCAGACGGAGAGAGAGAGAGAGAGAAACATGGAGAGAGAATCACGACTCCCGAGGAGACCGACAGATACGACGACGCCAGAGGAGAGAAACGTGAGCGGCTGCTTCACCTGCTGACACAACGTGACAAAGGTTTTAGAGACGCTGAGACTTCCCTCAGTGTGTGTGTGTGTGTGTGTGTGTGTGTGTTTTAGAATAACTTAAGGACATGAACCCTGCAATGATTCTCAAACTGTGGTACAAACACCAGCAGCAGCACCTGACCGCCCTCTAGTGGTGTGTGAAGGAAAGAACCCTTAAGATTGAAATAACGGTTACAACTTCTTTTTTCTTTAACCTGGAACAGCAGCAAAGTGCAAGTTTGAGATATTGATGAAGGTCAAATATACAATTATTTAGTAGATGTAATGAATATTATCTGATGTCTCTGTATCAGTGGGACTCTTCTGTGTGTGTGTGTGACAGAGTGTGAGAAGTGTGTTGGTCTGGAAACGCCTCTCACCTCGACACGGGTCGTTCTTCACCAGAAACTCGTCCAGCGCCATCCAGCCTCCTCCGACTCTCACCATCACCGTGCTGCGCAGGATCCTCACCAGACGCAGCTGCTGAGAGTCTCCGAACTGAGGGAGTCCGCAGAAGAGGTGGAGAACCAGAGAACCAGTGAGTAACGGCATCAGTAGAGAGCTGATTTATCACTGCTGATTATTCAAGAATCCCAAACGATCGATTCTACTTCATGCATCAACAGAAAAAACCAAAAAAAAAAGAATCATGCAAAACTTGAGGTGTTGATTTTCAGCCCGGTTCACCAGCAGCTCCTAAATCTACAGACGATCACGTAACGGCTTCAAATCAGGACTTTGGTTCCTGAACCGCCGGCAGCAAAGCAGCTCTCCAAAGCCATTCCCGGGTCTCTCCCCTCCCAGCAGCTTCACACCAAAGCGTTCCATACATCGCCCAACCACTAACTACCACTCCAGCCATGTCACCGTCACGTCACCCGCCTCGCATTGTGCAATTTGTCCCTTTCAACACCCAACAATTCACAGCAGGAAGACCCGCGGGCGAGAAACCTGCTCAACTCGCCCCGGAGACAACAAGGAAGTGCTTCTTCTGTCAGAGATGCTGCTTTTTAAGATGATCAGAGTGAACAAACACCAAAACAAAACCCCACTAAGGCCTGAGAGAGAGAGAGAGAGTCTCTGGATCTGCACTTCTTTGTTTCTTCAGAAGCGGCGAGCAGATTTCACGCTTTCATTCACAGCAGACGACTCGCGTTACTTTACCTGATTTCCGAGGAAGAACTACAATAAATCCCGGAGACACGGAGCAGAGGAACACAAGGAGAAAGAAAAAGAGCAAGAATGAAACAACACGAACACAAAACTGCTTTATCTGAACAAGGTGGAGCTGCTTCTCATCTTCTGTTAGTGACGGCAGGAAGGCGACGGCAGTAGTTTTGTAAACGTGGTGGTGAAGAAGAAGGTGGTGAGAAACAGGGTTGCCAGGTCTGTTTATTTCTTTTATCTTTCTACTGCACTATCCTGAAACACACCTTCAGTGAACGATGGATAAGCTGGTGGAAATTAGTTCACGTGGCGTGAGACAGAGCCGTAGAGTACCAGGGGTCCGGAACATTCATAAGCCGTTCACATTAAATGTTGAGAAATACGTCAGTTTAGTAAAAAGATGCTTGAAGACATTTTTAGAGGCGAAGGAACGATTTAGAATAAACTGGCACTGATTATGTTATTTCAGATGGAAAGTCCTGGTTGTCTTTCAGACCTGGCAACACGGGTAAAGACGAGAACAGAAAAGAAAAAAGATGCAGGCAGACACACATACTGTATATATACACACACACATATATATATACACACACACACACACACACACACACACACACGCACACAGAGTCATTAGTTCCCTCCAGTGTCCTGCAGCCTGACACTGGATCTCATCACCCGGTGGATGATGATTGTGTGGACATACAAACTGCAGCAGTGGTAGTGACGGCCGATCCTGGAAATTCTGCTGAAAACTGACAAACTAAGTTTATGTGGTGCTTTAAAACGCTGCACAGACACACACAGGCTGCTGGGAAGTGATTCTGTTCATTTCAGCTCTAAAGTGAGCCTGAGGGACTTTTTGTGATCAATAATGTTTATTCAGACAGAGTTGTCTCAGAATATCCTTCAGCTGTGTGTTTCAGAGAATCTCTTCTGAAGAGTTTAAAAAAACAAAAAAAAAGACATGTAAACTCCCAGAACTCCAGTGTGTATCTGTGCCGACGTGTTCACGTATTATTGTTGTGAAGAAAGTCCTGCAGAGCTGTGAGAAGTTACAAACGTGTTAATGCATTAATGTCAATATTATGGCGACACGCATCAATACACCATGTTGCCATGATGTGAGATGAACACACACACACACATATATGAAAAAACGTTGTGAAGTTACTCTGAGGAGTTAATTGATGTGAATTCAGCTCGTTAGGAATGAGACATTTTCTATTGATGAGAACTGGATTAGCAAGTGATGGTTTGGCAGCTCACCATTCCTCCATGTAGGAGTTCAAGTTAATTAATCACATTTGAGTTGGAACTTAAAACCCTGAGCTCTTACATCAGGAAAAGTCACATTTAATTTGTACACGTCTCAATTAAAGCAAATAAAACTCTTTACAACTACTTGTAGATGTTGACAAAGACCAAGATTGTGTCCATGATGTGACTGAGCTGAACGTACCCGGTACTTGTTCTCTCCGATCTGCTCCACCTGGAACCTCTTGGCACATTTGCACTGCGCCACCTGTCGAGTCACCTGCACAGCGCAAAGATAACAACCGACGTCATTGGACGACTCGTGGCCGTTTCCGTACCCGCCGACGTTCCCCAGGTCTTCTACTCACCTCGTCCTCGATCTTGTCGGCGTCAGTCGTCGGTCTGTAGGCGTCCTTGTTGGGATGCAGAGCGGCGACGAACTCATAGTAGTCGATGTAACCGTCTCCGTCTCTGTCGAAGATGTCGGCCACCGCCGTCATCTCCAGTCTGCTGGTTGGAAACTCTGCAGAGGACAGAAGGAAAACAAGAGTGATCAATGAAGGTGGAAAATATTAAAGAAAAGCCTCCCGCTCTTCATCGCAGACACTCAGAAACGTCGTACTGGAAGCCAAGATGCCGTCGATGAACTCCTGCCGGGTGATCTTCCCGTCCTGGTCCTTGTCGATGCGTCTGAAGAAATCCATGACGCGGGACTTCTTATGGTTCATCCAGCGCATGTACTTCTTCCTCCACACGTCAAAGTCAAAGTTGGCAAACTCCTTGAGCTGGAAATGGATGAAGCAGGTCACAGGTTACGTCAAACTCCGTCTTCCGCTCAGACCAGTCTGACGAATCTTTCTATAATGAGCTGTGGCGAGGAGCCGAACCTCCTCCAGCCGGTCCAGGGCGTCGTTGAGTTTCCGCTGGCGGTCCAGAGCGAGGAGCCACACCTGCTGCCACCGTGCACAAAGCTGGTTCAGTCGCGGGTTTCCTCCAGAGAGCTGCATGGCCGCCTGATGCTGCTGCTGCTGCTGATGATGGTGTTTGCCTGTCGAACGCCCAGAGACATAAAATGGAGCAGAGTGAGCGACGGCTGACGTACGGGCCGCTGGATTCGGTAGCGTGAAGTTAAACAGGCGACATACGAGCTCCTCTCCTCTCGGCCAGGCTGGGAGGCTCCGCTGGCTTCCTTTTGTACGTCTTTGTCACTTTGTCCACGTCCGGCTGCTTCCTCGTCATCTCCTCCATAAACGTCTGACGACGACAGAGCGCAGCACTGAGTAACTCCTCAGACTGACTCGTTAACTCTCAACTCCGAGTTCAGAGAAACACAAAGAGCCGAGGGGAAACACACCTGGTGCTCGGTGATGAGTGTTTTCAGCTGCGGGATGTCCTGGGGAAGTGGATCCGTGTCTCTCTGGACCAGCGTTGTCTCTGCAAACTGTAACCATGACAACAGCTCCTCCAGCAGGTTGGCATTGTTGAGCACTTCGGTCAGGGCCGTCTCCAACCGCTGCTCGTGCTGCTTGGCCCACGTCAGCACCTGCAGACCCGGGGGGGGGTTCATCAATACCAGTAATAACTGTTTATAATATTTAGGTCTGATGGATGATCTTTAGACATAACCAGGATGTAAACTTCATTAATCAAAGAAAAAAGTGGGACAAAATGGAGAATTGTTATATTTCCAGTCTGTATCAACCTCCTTTCATCCCTTTAGCACTTCTGGCTAAAACCACTAGTTTGACGTTTCCTAATACAAGTAGATTAGTGAACTCCAGCAAGGCTTCAGAAGAAGCAGGATCATCAAGGCGTGACCCCCCCCTGACCTCTTCGAAGCGCGCCCTGATGATGGTGATCCAGTGTTTGATGGTGGTGATGGAGTCCGGGTGACACAGGGTCAGGATTCCTTCTCCCATCCCAGCGGCTTTGTTCACGTCGGCCCTCTTCTCCTCCACGGTGCCCATGAAGTCTCGATGCGTGTGCAGCAGCGCCTGCAGGGTCTCCGCCTCTTCGGGCAGGACGCCGCGGAAGCGCAGCGTCTGCTCCGCCTCCGACAGCCACTCCAGGAGCACCTGCACCGCCGTGCGAAACTCCTCCGCCTGCGTAGTGAGAGGAGGGTCAGAGGCTGAGCGGGGCGGCGAGGCGAGGCGGATGCTAACCACGCTGCCGGTTCTGCTCTGACCTGTTTGAGCGCCTGCTGGAGGCGCGTCTGCTTGGTGACGGACAGGGCGCACACCGTGTCCCAGCGGTTGCTCAGTTCCTGGACCTGCACTTTGACCCACGCCGTGTCGTCCCGGCCGGTTTCCATCAGCTCGCGAGCCGAACGCTTCAGTGCCTGAACGCTGCTGGTTCTCTTCCCCAGCTCCTTCTGGAAGGTCTGGAGGTTCAAACACAAGCAGCCGTGAAGCTTCACTGGAGAACTTCCCAGGATGGTATTGAAGATTCCAAGAGTTCATTCCTGTTGTGACTTTTAAAGTCAACACACACACACACACCTTATGCGAGTCCATGAGGTTGGACACCAGGTCCAGGTCTCCATGGACCGGCTGGTCTTCAGCCAGCTGGGGCTCCACTCGGTACAGCCAGTCCACCAACGCCTGCAGAGCCTCAGCAAACTGACCTGAGAACAGCAGAGCCTCCTCCAGCTTGTGTTGTCTGGATGGAGCAGGAAAGACATCGTCAGCATGATTCAACTGTGACGTACGGAGGAGGAGCAATCAGTCGCTCGTCTCTTCACCTCTCCACACTCTTGCCGCAGACGGTGTCCCACTTGTCCCGGACTTCTCCCACCAGGTGATCCAGTTTCTGTGTGTCGGCAGGCAGCTGAGCTTTGTCCCTCATGGCCTTCCCAGACCTCACCGTGGTGTCGTAGACCGGCTGCTTGGAGCCCAACGCCTTCTGGAACTCCTGCACAGATCACCGACGGAGTGGCGATGAGACCTGTCGTCCTCCAGCTCAATGGTGCGTCTTCCTGCTCTGCGCCACCGCTCAGACGTTACCTTGTGTTTGGCCAGTTGCACTTTGATCTTATCCGGCTCGTTGGAGATCTCCAGCTCCGAGTCCAGCCTCTTCTCAGCTTCTTCCAGCCAGTCCGTCAGCTTCCTCCAGGCCTCATGGAACTGAAGAAGACGGTTCAAATCACACATTTCATTTCAAGGTCCACTTTGTATATCGTGAAACCTGGAACCCACCCTCCACTTGGAAGTGTTTCTAAATATCTGAAAATCAAATTCTACTTGGACATCATCTTCACGGCCTCATCATGATCAAAGCGTCCACGATTTACCTGCTTGGCTCGTTTGCGGGCCTCATCCAGGTGTCGCCCGCGGTCCAGGGACCTCTGGACCAGCTTGTCCCAGCGCGCCTGGACGCTCAGCAGCAGGTTCTTGATGAGAACCACGTCCTGCTTCAGGCTGGCGAAGCGGAGCTGGGAGCCGGCCTTCTCCAGGGCCAGGACCTGCTCTCTGTGGGTGTTCACCTCGTTCACAAACACCTGGAAGGGACACGGAGCACAGACACAGACGTGTTGGGAAGCCCGGACGCCAGCGAGCAAAACACACGGTGAGGCTTGGAGTCCAGTGAGAGATGGACCTTGTGCTCGTCGATCTGGAAGAGGACGGTGTCCAGTATGAGGCTCGGGGGCTGGGCCATGTTGAGCGTCTGCTCAGCCTGAGTCAGCCAGTTGATGGTGTCCTGCAGAGACGTCTGGAACCCGGTCGCCAGGGAAACGGCCTCCTCCAGCTTCCCCTGGAAGGTTCGAAGAGTCAAAATCACCAACAGACTCGTAGCATAAAAACCGGGACGAGAAGAGGAGTCCTGCCACTCAGTCGTACCCTGCGGTCGTCCATCTTGCCGTTGAGGCTGGCCCACTTGTTCTGCAGCATGGCCAGGTTCTGCTGGGTCTGCGTGGTGCCGGGGCCGGCGTCCTCCCCCCCGCGGGCCAGCAGCATGGACTCTCCCTGGTCCAGCAGGCGATGGTACTGATCCCCTCTCTGCGCCAACTGCGTCTGGAGCTCCTGCACACCCAGGAGAGACACAAAGCATGAAGATGATCTGCTTCACGACAATGGAGGGCATCAAAGTTTTATAGTCGCCATCTGCCAAATGTCCCCGCGTGTAAATGGATGAGCGCTTGTAAGCTAAAACTCTCTGCACCTGCACGACGTGTGTTGTGGGAACAAGTGCCACACCTTTGAATGTCACACTTTGATATGTGGATTTATACCGTGAAGGCAAATAGAAGCAGAGTTTAAACTAAAAAGGCCTTTTAGCCAGTAAGATTCACGGTGCATTTTAATTGATTTTCAGGCTTCTTGACGGCAGGAAAAGTAAAATAATTGAGGGTTAGTCAGTTCTGTGTGTGTGTGTGTGCAGACGAAGCTAATTTAGAACGACATTAATAAGCAGCTTGATCCTTCTTCCCAAAAACACATGAATTTATATATTTATTCAAGTTTGAGCAACTCATCTGATGAGGTTTTAATCGAGCCAGTTGGAGTGTCTGCAGTGTGACCGTGTTACCGTGTGCTGCTGCAGCTGCTCTCTGGCCGTTTCAGGCAAACCGCCTGTTGGTTTGGCAGCAGACAGTTGACTCTCCGTCCTCCTCAGCCACTGGAGGAACTCCTCCAGCTCCCCGTGGAAACCTTCAGCCTGCAGACAAACCAGTTGGTGATTAAAATGTTGAAGACGCGACCAGAATCGACACCGTGTCCCTCCTCTACTCCAGCACGAGGCGTGTGTTTGGTTGTGTACCTGCTGCAGCGCCGCCTCCAGCAGCTTCTGCCTCTCCTGGGTCTTCAGCAGCAGACTCTCCCAGCTCTGGTTGAGTTGATCCAGCTGGTCCCTCAGGTGACTGGCTTCGTCTCCGGGAGACGACTCCAGCAGCTCCGAGCCGGCGCCCGCCACATTCTCCACCGTGGCGTGATGCGACAGCACATCGTTACGCAAAACCTGCGACAGCCAGAAGGAAAAAAAAAAGAAGAGTTGAATTAAACAGAATTGGAAGTGATTCCATGGAAGACCTCAGGCAAGAAGGGAAAATATGGTAAAACGTTTGGAAACTACATCTTTGATGTACAGTTTAACCAGACTGAGGACCAGCTAGTACTTTTTCTTCAGTTTGTCACATCAACGTACGTGGTGTTTGGCCAGCTCGATCTCGATGGCCTTGGGGTCGGAGCTGACTGGACGCTGTGTGTCCAGGGTGGTGTGTGTGTGGCTCAGCCAGGCCTGCAGCTCGGACAGGGCGTGTTGGAACTGACCCAGGGCCAGCAGCGCCGCCTCCAGCTTGTGCTGCGGTGGAAGGAAGACACAGGTCCCGGCTTCAAATGAGCAATCAAATACTTTTGGGCTGTGATGAAACGCAGCCGTCAGATTCACGTGGCGCTACAGGGAAGCAGGTTTCTTCCAGTTTTCCAGGGTAAACAGGAGAGACGGGAAACGGTTTCCTAGCGTGTGGTTTCTCTACCTGTCGCTGAGTGATTTTATCCCCCAGGTTGTCCCACAGGTGTCGGAGTTCGGTCAGCGGCTCCTGGATCATGTCCCGGTCCGTCTGGTCCGAGACCTTCTTCAGCAGCAGCTCCCCCTGGTGGCAGAGCTTCTCCATGTCGATCTGCTGCTGGTAAACCTCCACCTTGTACTGCTGCTCGGGGCGAGGAGAGGATTGGTCTCCGGTTAGTTCTCGCTCAGATCACAAGTGGAGAGTGCAGAAGTGAGTGTGTCACAGCTTCTATTGTCCAACCTTGAGCTCTTCGATCTGCTGTTTCACTGTTCCCAGATCTGTTCCCACAGTCGACATGTCGCACAGTTTGATCACGGCGTTGTCCAGGTAGTCAAACATCGACTGAAAATGACATTTGATCACAGTTATGATATTTAGGTTGAAGGAAAGGAGCATCATCGGCATTTATTAAGATTCAGCTGTAACGTCAATATCGATCTCTCTGAAGACTTAATGAAGCAGAAGTAAAGCACCAATAACAAAAGTACATTCAAGAGGGAGGAATTAGGAGACAAACTCTCTGGATAGACATGAACTCTGGTTAATTGAGCGTGATTTATAAAAAAGAGCCGGGCGTTAAAGGAGAAACTGCTGCAGGAACCTGCAGTGCGTCCTGGTACTGGACGGAGGCCGTCATGGCCTCCTCCAGCCGCTCCATCCTCTCCCTCCATGTTCGGTTCAGCCCCTCCCAGGCGGCGTTCATCTGAGAGGAGCACAGGAAGGAAACCCTGTCAGAACAGATTCCGTGTCTCTGATGAACAGTCTCGTGGTTTTCGTGGATTTCTTACCTCATCGATGGTTTTCTTCACTTCAGGTTTTTCCGTTTCTCCACAGGCAAAGATGAGGTCGGCCCCAAGGGTCCTGACAAACTCCAGCTCCTCCCGCAGGCCGTCGGTCTCGGCCTTGATGGCCTTGTGAACAAAGATCGGAATTATTCAGCCGATTCAAACCACAGAAGACGTCACGAGGGCGTTCCTCCAACTCCTTCACACCTCGGCAGCCTCGATCTGCTGCTTGATGAGCGAAGGATCCACGCCGGGGTCCTCCAGCTCCCTCACGATGTCTTGGGAGTCCCGGAGCGTGCTCAGCAGCGCCGCCACGTCGGCCCAGAACTTCCCCGCCAGGTCCAAGACGTCGTTGAGCTTCCCCTCCCTCTCCTCGGCTCGCTGCCGGATCTCATCCCACAGAGAGCGAAGACGCAGGAGGCGAGAACGAACCGCTGTGGAGGGAGGAGAGTTAGAGAGCCTGCTGAGGACAGGTAGGGGGGGAGGAGGGGGGGGTGCTGGGAAACAGTCCCACTTTCAGATGGCTTGAAGTGAAAGATGGTTTTGTTTTTATTTGATTGTAATGGTCACGCGTACAGAGCTGGTATGTGCAGCTCAGGAGTTCAACTCCCACCGCCAGAGCACAGTGGAGCCTTTCAGGGCCGCCTCACAAAGGCACGTGTGTGTGTGTGTGTGTGTGTGTGTGTGTGTGTGTGTGTGTGTGTGTGTGTTTTGTGTTGGCACGAGTGCAAATCTGCAGAATTTCACTACTGATTCTGTTCTTTTTCAGGATCTGTCAGGGTTTCTCTCCCCGGGGACACACTTTGTTTAGCTGCTTGGCTCAGAGCCTGAAATAAGATTTTACTCGTTTTCACTCAGATTACAGAAGTTTGTTATGTTTCCTCTCAGTTCTGACCCAGTCCAACTACCGACAACCTTTTACTGATAAAAAACAACAATAAAAAACCATTGGTCTTATTTGTTAAAAATAGACGAGGTTGAATAAATGTAGAACTTTTGATTCTTAAAAATGTTATAAAAAATGTCCTTTTTTATATTCTTATTTTGTGTTCTCGCTAGAACAAATAGAAATGTGTCTTGAATATTTGTATTTACAAGCTTTAAAACTAGTACTTCACTGTGTTTAGCTTCAGTAAGATCAATGTAACTGAACTGATGAACTATTTCTTTACTGGAGGTCATCCTGGATATTTAAGCTTGAATTACATTGTTGGCAGGAAATTGTTTTCTGGGTTTGAAGAGTTTTTAGCCTCAGTGGAAACGAACGCCTCTTTAACTGAAAGCAACATTCTGGATTCACGTTTAACTTTATGTTTGATCTGCGGCCCGTCACGATGACTTCATGTGATGAATCTCGTCGCGGCGACTCACCCTGAGCGGCGGGATCGTCGTGCGCCGCCCTGCCGATCAGCTCCTCCCCGCGGGCGCAGAGGGCGGAGAAGCTGGGCAGCAGCTTGTCCAGCTCCAGGCCCTGGGCTCGGTGCTCCGCCAGCTGCTCCCTGATCTTCTCCACCTCTGCCGCCACCGGCGGAGGCTGTCGCAGCCGCTGCACCGCCCCCTCCAGGGTCTCCAGCAGGGGGTCCATCTTGTCGTGGAACTGAGGAGCAGAGGAGAGCGTTAGAGGAGGTGGAGGTGGAGGGAGGTGCTGAGGTTTGCTGGGCGACATTTTGAAAGTAGGAAAATAGTGAGATCTGATGCAGACTGCTGCCACTTCAAATCATCATCCATCTTAATATTTTACTTTGAGCAACGACAGAAACTACGAAAACGCTCACTTTAAACATCCCAGGAGAGATTTCACACTATTCACTGAATTGATTGATTTAAATAGATTCATGAACTAAGAAGCAGTGATATTTTCATTATTGGGCCTTTCAGGCAGGATTCACACATTTAGACCATCAACTTCCCAGGACTCTCAAAAACACATTTACTGCAGGAAGAAGGCCGTTGTGATGAAAAACAGCTGCTGAGATTTGGTTCTAAATCAAGTTCAATCTGGATGTTGATTAAAGTAAATCGCCCGCAGAGCTGCATGTTTTCAATGTGTCTCCATCAAACTGAACAAAGAGTCGTTACGATACAACTTTGTGTAAATGAACTAGATGATGAGATCTGATGAGATTCATGGTGCAGGATGAGAGTTCCACACTGAGTCAGTGTGTGTGAGGTGACGTGGTCCGAAGCCAGGCGGGTCTTACCTCTACCAGCTGGGTGGTGCAGTGACCGTGGAGGAAAGGGTGGTGGTGGTGGTGGTGGTGAGGGAGCAACACACACAGCAAACAAGGTGAGACGGGTTAGGAGACGGGATGAAGGAGGGAGAGACAATGAGGATGAGGTGAGGGATGAGGGCGGTGAGGGGATGGAGGAGGAGCGATATTGGTTTGAAGGAGGGGTGAGGATAGAGAAACAACAATGAGTTAAACCAGTCATGCATTCAGGCAATAATCACAGCAGTGACTCTAAAGTGTCTCATGAGATGAAAGCAAAGACAAACTGCAGCAGAGCAAGACATGATGTGGATGTTCCAGGTTTCTAAAGTATGTTTTGTTGAAGCAATGATGAGATTCAGTCAAATACATGTTGAAGCACGGCAGCACTGCTCAATATACCCTCATTATCATCATTTAGAAAATCCTCACGCTGCGTAGTAATCAAATAGTAATATTAAAAAACTGCATTAGTTTGAGTATAAGACTTCCAGGAAAAAGAGAGCTTGTCTATAACAATAAAAAAAAAAAGCTGGATAAGATCTGTGGACATAACTGAGCTGCTGTATGTCGTTAACTTTAAAATGGAAAGAAATCATCAAGTTTGTTTCTTTAAATTTAAACCAACTTTCTAAATATGAGCCTTGAAAAAGGGGCTTTAGCCAAAATTAAGATAATAAAGTAAAGTCAGCAGGCGTGAGCCTCTCAGTCTGAAGCCACATTGATGCAGTTTAATAAACAAAATCCACATTGATGCAGTTTAATAAACAAAATCCACATTGATGCAGTTTAATAAACAAAATCCACATTGATGCAGTTAGAACAACCGAGGAGTGAAAGGCTTTACGAAAGCGCCGCTGTACCTGTGCAGACTGGGAAACGGCCTCGTCCAGAGTTGTGGCGCGACCTTTGACCTCCCCTTTGATGGCCAAGTAGCGGCGCTCGGCGTCGTTGAAGCGCTGCGTCACAGTCTGTCCGTCCTGCAGGCTGAGCTCGGCGAGCTGCGGCCCGATCTTCAGCAGCTTGTCGATGTGCGGCTTGTGCTCTGCGATGGACTCCCTGAGCAGCTGCAGGAGACGTGACGCTCGAGGTTAACGAGGCAAACGGGGGGGAAAAAAAAAGTAGAAGCGCCACGCGACGATAACCGTCAATTTACCCTCATCTGGTCCTGCTGCAGCCGCAGGGCGTCCGTGTCGATGGCCGGAGGCGGGAGCTGCGTGATGAGGGTTTCCGTCTCGCCGAGCCACGGCTCCAGTTCCTCGTACGTCTCCCAGAACCGGGCCACCAGGACCTGAGCCTGCTCCAGAGCCGAGAAGCGCTCGCTGTGGCTCTGACTCACCGCTTCATAGCGAGCACTCAGAGAATCGGTCTTCACCTGAGGGGGAGAAACGACGGCGGCGGTCAGACATCGAGACCAAAACTCAGGAAACCTTCTGATCGGGAACGTGACCTGAACTCTACAGTTCTACTCCGGGTTCATACATGAAAGGTACAAAATACACAGGTCATTAAATAACTGATGATTTGTGCTGAATAAAATCATCCTGAACACAAAATACCATTTTATCTGGACATATTACTTTAGATTTATAAACTGAAAATGTTGGTCTCAGATTGTCATTTTGATTTTATGAGTAATAAATTTGTTTCTGAGGAAGAAAGTTCTGAAGAAAACCTTCTACCAAGTATTTCAATCAGGCTTAATAATCAGTGTAAAAAGACGGCGGTCACCATCAGAGCGTCCTTCTGAGCGTCGCTGCAGGTTTCCAGGATGTCGTCTCTGGTGCCCAGCAGCTGATCCACGGTGTCTTTGTGTCTGATGATGTCGATGTTAAACGCTCTCTGCACTTGCATCTGAGCCACGGTGACGTCCGGCTCCAGGCTGAGCGGCCCCAGGGACGCCAGCTTGCGCTCCGTCTCCCCGACCCAGGCCAGCTCTGCGTCCACAGCCTCCTCGTACTGAGAGAGGAGACGAAACATTGACATCGCAGCACAAAACAACGGGAAGGAAAGACGAGGAGGCGGCGAGCCGCAGTACCTGCTGCGACCTCTGGATGGCAGCTTGCACCAGTTGCACCCTCTGAGTGATGGTCTCGTCGGCCTGGCGGTAGCGCTGGTTGGCGTCGGCGACGAGGCGGTCCAGGCCCTCGCGCGCTCGCCACGGGACCAGATCCAGCAGGGCGTTGCCCACCTCGTTCACCGTGTCCAAGACCAGCCGCTTCTCCGCCGACACTTTCTTCAGCTCCTGCAAACGGGGGAAAAAAAAAACAAACATTCTTTAGTCTTTCGGCGCAAAACGCCACTGAACTCACCCACACCGCACCGCGTCTGCAGCTCCTCCCACCTTCTGCCTCTCCTGGTATGCCGGCGTGGCGTCGGGCTCCACGTTGTTAAGCTCCGCCTCCACGCCGTCCAGCCACTGGTTGACGTCGTCGTGGGCGCTGGCGAAGCGCGTGGAGAGCTGCAGCGCCTGCTCCAGAGTGCGCAGCGCCTTGCTGCTGCCGGCCGTCATCTCCGCATAGCGAGACTTGATGCCGTCCAGCTTCTCCTGGATCAGGAGCACCTCCTCGCCTGGAGGTCAGAGGTCAGTAAGAAACGAGAAAAACCTATTTTCTTCATTTATTCTTTAAAAAAAAAAAGTCTCCACAAATTCACATACTTGTCTTTTGAGTGAAAATTAGTCAAAAATGACATTTTGATCCATAATAAGTAAAGTAACAACGTAAAGTTCCCACTGCTGGTTGACGGTTGAATTTCCTGAACGTCCGAGTTGCTGCTGAGCCGACGGAGGGTCGTGGTCGTGAAGGTCTGACTCTCCAAACACCATTTGAACAACAATCGCCTCACTAACGGCGCTCGCCGCCAGAGTGTTTAATATCGCGATACGCCGACGGAAACACAAACCAGATGTTGAGCTCAGAGTTTGCTGCCGAACTCAAAGTGTGGTTTGGAAGCGAATCAGCAACCAAAACAAGAGTTGATCTGTTTAATGTGTCTCTCGTGTTCAGTCTGGTCGCTCGCCGCCTTTTCAGTTTCAGTACAAACACTCGTTTATTCTCAGGTCATTACAAATAAGCTGCTCCGCTGATGCAGATTCCGATAAGAAATCTCAGACGCTTTTGAAAAGCTTGATTGAACTTGAGCTCACCGGTGGTCTGTTTGAGCAGCGCCTGTCCGTTCTTGATGGCCTGGTCCACCGTCTTCTTCCTGCTCAGGATCTCTTCATTCAGAGACTGGAGGGACGGAGACAAGTGTGACTGGATGGACGAAACTAAGAGATTGTATTTGTGCTGCAAAAACGCCAATCAACTAAACTATTGCAGATTTTCAGCATCAATCGCAGAAAACAAAGTATTTAAGTGTGTGAAGGAGGAACTTTTTTTACTTTTAGTGACGGTGAAAAACAACAATGCCATATTGTTTATTGTCAGATAAAAATATTAAAAAGTTGAGTAATCTGATGAACACCTTAATTTACAGCAGCTTCAAATAGAAAACTTCTGCAATGAAGGAGATAAATGTTATATAGAAAAACCCCAAAACATGAACTATGATGAGGAGCTCCTGGAAACACCCTTGTTCTGGGATCTCCAATCGTGTAAAAACCATTTCCAGCGACAGGCGAATGGTTTCCTGGTCTTTTGACCCCCGACATCTACTGACAGGACGTGTGTGGTGAAGCCTGCGCCGCCGTACCAGAGCGTGTCGGTGCTGCTCGGCCAGACCGTGCGGCCGGTAGGTCTGGACGGAGACCAGCGCCAGCCTCTGGGCCACTTCGGCCAGCCAGTTCAGCACCTCCACCTCGTCCTCGCCGAACAGCTGGGCGTTGGCCAGCGCCTGCTCCAGCAGGCCGGCCCGCCGCGAGCACCAGCCGGCCAGCTCCGAGTGGCCCGACCGCACCGCCGCCACGCGCTCGCTCAGCCACTGGCGGTCGGCCGTGCAGCTGAGCGGGCTCAGCGATTGGCCGAGGGACTCGAGGTGGTCGACCTCGGCTTCCCGGGAGGACACGCCCTCTTGGAACGCCTGGGAAGTGTGTGTGTGTGTGTGTGTGTGTGTTTGATGTGCAGATGAAGGGAAATGAGAAAAGAGCAGCAAAACAACAGATGGATGAAAACTTAAAACATGAGCATGCAGATGACAAATCATGAATGAAAAAACAAATCATATCAATGAGCGACTTGAGAACCAAAGTTAAAAAAAAGAGACTCAAACGAATAAAAACTTGAAATTAAACAGAAAATGAACCCAAAGAGGGGAAATTGTTGTGTGTCGTGTTCCTCGTCGTGTCTTTCCACTCGTCCACCCCGACGCCCTGATGTTCCGTCACTCCGTTTCACCCTCGTCTCACCTTGTGCTTCACGATCTGCTGAGAGATCTTGGCCGTCTGCGTTCCCATCGGCTCGGCTGAACTCAGCCGGCGCTCAGTGGAACTCAGCCAGTCGCCCAGAGGCTCCAGGGACTCGTGGAACTGAAGAGCCAGGACCTGCAGCTCCTCCAACTTCCTCTGTCTGGGGGAGGGGAGGAGGAGTAGAGACATGAGGAGGAGCAGAGAGACATGAGGAGGAGCAGAGAGACATGAGGAGGAGCAGAGAGACATGAGGAGGAGCAGAGGAGGAGCAGAGAAACATGAGGAGGAGCAGAGGAGGAGTAGAGAGACATGAGGAGGAGCAGAGAGACATGAGAAGGAGCAGAGGAGGAGTAGAGAGACATGAGGAGGAGCAGAGGAGGAGTAGAGAGACATGAGGAGGAGCAGCGAGACATGAGAAGGAACAGAGGAGGAGTAGAGAGACATGAGGAGGAGCAGAGGAGGAGCAGAGAGACATGAGGAGGAGCAGAGACATGAGGAGGAGCAGAGAGACATGAGGAGGAGCAGAGGAGGAGCAGAGAAACATGAGGAGGAGCAGAGGAGGAGTAGAGAGACATGAGGAGGAGCAGAGAGACATGAGAAGGAGCAGAGGAGGAGTAGAGAGACATGAGGAGGAGCAGAGAGACATGAGAAGGAGCAGAGGAGGAGTAGAGAGACATGAGGAGGAGCAGCGAGACATGAGGAGGAGCAGAGTGACATGAGAAGGAACAGAGGAGGAGTAGAGAGACATGAGGAGGAGCAGAGAGACATGAGGAGGAGCAGAGACATGAGGAGGAGTAGAGAGACACGAGGAGGAGCAGAGAGACATGAGGAGGAGCAGAGACATGAGGAGGAGCAGAGACATGAGGAGGAGCAGAGAGACATGAGGAGGAGCAGAGACATGAGGAGGAGTAGAGACATGAGGAGGAGCAGAGAGACATGAGGAGGAGCAGAGACATGAGGAGGACAACATGAGCCTCACAGGCTCACATGAATCTTATGACTTTCTTTGTGCCGTTCCAGATGTTCATCTAGTTTAGTCACACAGCTGGCATCTTTCTCATGAACTCATGATATTAAAAACTTCTTTTTTTTTTTTAATCAAAAATGATTTCACAGTATTTTGACAAGTATCTAAAAAGTGTTTGCGATTGACGGAAGATGTAAAACATGAGAAAACGTTGCATCAGTGTTAGTTCCTCCAGGAGAAGTGAGGTGAACCAGCGAGGAGATCCTGGAGCCGGAGAGTCACTCATCTTAGATCTATTAGGAGTCATTTCAGTCTGAGCCTCATTAAGAGAATCACAATCAAATCACTGTGAAAACTGGAGCAGGAAGTTTAAATTAACACTTGAAGAAGAATATCCACGGTCGTAAGCAGCATGAAGTCCAACGGCCAGTTAAAACACAAAGAACCATGAAAGATGAAAGAGTGATAATGAGAGGAAATACTGTTGATTTCACCAGATCATTAAATAAAAGAAGTGCAATACTTTTGTCTTTGCTGCTGTTTTGTTTAGTAGTGAAATGAGCAACATCTGTATTACATTCAGTTTGACTGTTTTCTGCTTTGTGACTAAAATGTTCCTTATTAATCGTCTTTATTCGTCTCTGCGTTTGTGTTTTTTTTACTGTTTCATGCCTCACAGAAGGTCAGAGGTCAACGTCAGAGGTTTCAGAGCTACTGGATGTTTGTGTGACTCCACAGCTGGATTGTGAGTGTGTGTGTGTGGGGGGGGGGGTGTTTACCTGCCGGTGGCTTTGCCCAGCAGCTCCCCCCACCGCTCGGCTAAACTCTGCAGCTGCGTCTGGATCTTCTCTCGGTCCTGCGTCTCGGCGGTGCCGGCGATCCTCTCGCCCTCGGCTCGGATCATCTCCACCGTCGGCCGGCGGTCGTCCAGCAACCTCTGGAGCAGCTGGGCGACACAAACACACAACTTCACACCCTGCGGGTCAGATGTGGAGCACGACCTCCACTTATTTTTAGACTGAATCTGTTTATCCGGATGCATCTAATCAAGTAAATCAATTCTGGTTCTTTATCAAATCAAAATCTGAAAAACAACTCGAGGGACAAAAGAAGGTTTTTTTTTAGATAACTTCAATGTCTCTGTGATTTTAACGGGGGAATCTTCTCACACATGTGACGCCGTTAGATTGGACGATAACATCTGGAGTGGATCCACACCCGAGACTAGAACTGAAGTTCTGAAGAAAACTTTTCTCCACCGTTCACTTTCTTTCCGAGCCAGACGGTGACGCAGCTTTCCGTCACGGATGTAAACATGTGTGATTGATCGCCGGCCCGGACGGCAGCGCTCGTGTGCACAAACACAGGAAGTGTGTGTCGGATAAACACGGGAAGGAGGGAGAGAGAGAGAGAGTGTGTGAAAACAATGGTGATCTACCATGCATGTATGTGTGTGTTTTCATGTCAGTTTGACTGACAGATGGTCAACTGGGGCTGCTGGGTGTGTGTGTGTGTGTGTGTGTGTGTGTGTGTGTGTGTGTGTGTGTGTGTGTGATACCTGTTTCTGGTTGAATGAAACAGGACATTTGTATTTGCATTTCACTTCTATTTACTTAATGCAGTGTGTATCCAGTTCACACTCTGCCGAGGGTGAAACTATATTGTGTCTCGTATCGACTTCAAACTTTAATATTCACTGCAGATTAAATAACATAAATGTTATTTACCATTAAAAAAAACCTGTAGAAAGTGGAAACTCAATCCTTTTTTAATTTGAAGAGGAAAAACTGGCCGGAGATTTTCAAAGCGATGAAGATGGTGTGTAGGAGGCAGAAGCTCAGACTGATTTAAATCTTCAAAATGAAACCGAAGGAGACGGTTCGGTTCCCAGTGAGCAGAACGAGCCGCCGATTTAAACAAATCTTTCTCCTCGTACCTTCTGCTCCTGGATCTGAGCCTTGACCACGCGGTACTCGGCCGACGGAGGCTTCTGATTGGCCACCAGCTCCTCCGTGTCGCTCAGCCAGCTGAGCAGAGGCTCCAGAGCATCCTGGAACTTCCCACAATGCAACAGGGCCTCCTGTAACTGAGCGATCCTCTCCGCCACCTGGACGAGGACGAGGAGGGAAGATGGAAGCGTGAGAGCAGGACGGGAAAACCAGAAATGTCTCAGAGAACAAGAAACACGAAGAGGGTGTGTGTGTGTGTGTGTGTGTGTGTGTGTGTGTGACGTCGTACCCTCTTGTTGAGCGAGTTCCAGTGCAGGTTGCTGCTCTCCAGGTCGTGCTCCAGCGCCTGCGTGTCGGTGTGCTTGGCGGCGCTCTGGATCAGACCCTGACCGACGGCGTTGACGTGCTGCAGCTTCGGCTGAATGACGTCCACCTGCTGACGCTCCACGGCCTGCAGGAGGAGGAGGGAGTGATTAACCGACTGGGAGGAGGAGGAGGAGGAGGAGGAGCGGCAGACCAAAGACTGTTTATTAAAATACATTGAAGCTTCAAGACAACAAGGCTTCATCTTCATCTTGTAACAAACAGTGAGTGGAAGCGAAGAAGAGAGAGAGAGAGAGAGGAGGGGAAGGAGAGAGAGAGAGGAGGAGGAGTGGGAGACAGGAAGGGAGATGGAAAATCCAGGGTGGAGGGAGTGAAGTGAAAAAAAGGGGGGGGAAGGGATTATGGGGATTAGACGAGTTCGGGGGTGTCTGGAAAAGGCTGAGTCGACAACACACACACACACACACACACACACACACACACACACACACACACACACACACACACACACACACACACACACACACACACACACACACACACACACACACACACACACACACACACACACACACACACACACACACACACACACACACACACACACACACACAGAGTCTCTGGATCGACTCCAACTGGACCAAGACTCTTCAGCAACACTGACTCGGTGTTATTAAAAGGTCTCATGTGCCGCCGAGTCCACAGTCAAAGCTAAAGTACTCAGATTACTGTGCGCCTCATTTACATTCACTTGTGTTTCTTGACAACCGAAATTGCCGCACGTTTTCTTCTTCACGCCCTCAAACCAAACAATCCTACCTGCAATACAAAGGTTAAACCACGTTAGCTTCATCGGCGCCACAACAAAGGACCACGTTCAGGGTGTTTGTCTGCAGGCGACACCATGAGCACGTTCTGCAGGTCAGGCTGAAGCTACAAGCTAACGCATTTCTGCTGACTCCGCAATTACCGCTTTCTGCACGAGGCGTTTACATCCGTGATCTCCCAGCGAGAGTCCCGGTGCCTGACGGACTGCATGTTCTTCCTGAACCAGACTTTCCAGTTTTTACTTCAGCGGGAACAAAACGTTGTGAATAAATGTGATGTAACGATACGTTCCTGTAACATCCAACTCCTCCTCAGTTTTACACTGATCCACCAAATGCAGGACTGGAGGGAGCAAACAAAGCAACATCATGGAAATATTCCAAACTGTCTCAGGGTGAAAACCTCTAATGTACAAGGGGGTTTGTAGCAGTAAAGCGGTGGGAGGTGGGGGGTGAGTGGGGGGTCTGCTGGTGGTTTGTGACGCTGCAGCAGCCAAACCTCTGCCGGCCACACAAAGAGACGAGAGACAAACAACCACATGTGCACATCCAGGACTCCCGTACGGCGGATTGTGGTAAATCCAAGGCCTGCGGGTAAATAACTGAGACAACAATGGGGGGGTGGGGGGGTTTAACGTGAGTGAGAGGGAAAATGTGAAAATGAAGGTTTGGGTTTCACCACAGCCGGCAAGAACAAACTGCAGAAAGCCTCCTGACATCCAACCCCGATATGAAAACTCTGGATCCAATACAAGAGAAACGATGTGGGAAAGGTTTTCCTCCTTTTCAGGAGAACTCCAGGAGACGTTAGAACTTCTGGGAGGACAACATATAACTGGAGTTAAGAAAATGAGAGCTGCTGCAGACTATTTTACGACAGAAGCTTGATTTGTTTTATGGTTAAATAAACACATTCGGAGTAAATCAACTCAAAACCTCTCAATCGGCTTCATGTTCATTTTTCAGCAATGTCTCGCAAAATGACACAAAATTAACAATTGTGACTCCAAATCTGTTGTCTGACGTTGCAAAGTAAGAAAGTTCAGCGTCCAAAACGCCGTCGATTGTTTCCTTTAACACTTTACTGGCGAGAGGCGTGAAGGTGTGAGACTCCCTCTCATATATCAACCAATTCAGAATAATTGTTGCCAATTAGTCAACAAAATGCTTATTTTATACAAGATGATGTGAAACGCCAAAGACTGAAAGCAACTAGGTTTCCCCAGTATTACTGTTGAGCTCATGTTTAACGTGGTTCAAAGCCTCGGATTCGTATTTACGACGTGTTTCAGGACGTTTACAGACTCGCCTCTCACGTCCACTGGGAGTCGTCCAGTTGGGTGTTTGTGAGCGTTTGCAGTGGTGCAACATCAAAGACGTTTACTGGTTTCGACTCATCTGGTTTAAATACGACATCAAACTGCGCGCGTGTGTGTGTGTGTGTGTGTGTGTGTGTGTGTGTGTGTGTGTGTGTGTGTGTGTGTGTGTGTGTGTGTGTGTGTGTGTGTGTGTGTGTGTGTGTGTGTGTGTGTGTGTGTGTGTGTGTGTGTTTTCAGTGTGCAGGACTGCAAATTAATGTGATTAATGATGTGTAAAGAACACAATGCAGGTATAAATCTGTGTGGTTAAATGTGAATGAGCAGTGTGTGTGTGTGTGTGTGTGTGTGTGTGTGTTGATGGGCGTCGGAGCAGGAAGTCTGTCGGCCAGAACAACAATGGCTGCAGCCATGACCTGCTGCTCCACCCTACTTATCCCGGTGGTGCTGCATCGAGGGGGACAGAGAGAAAAAAGGAAAAATAACAGAGAAAGTACACCCATTCCTCTCTCTCTCTCTCTCTCTCTCTCTCTCTCTCTCTCTCTCCTTCGCCCGCCCCCCCCAAATCCACTAAACCAGAGTTCTGGAAAATGTCCCACATACTTGTCATTCTTCTCCACCTCAGCCAGCAAAACACTCCCTCTCTTTCTCTCTCAACTGAGAAAACTTCATCACCACCTCTCCTCTTCCTCCTCCTCCTCCTCCTCTTCTTCTCGTGCCATCACTTGTTCTTCTTCACCCCCCCACACACGCACAACCACAGCTGCCCTCCATCCTTCTCTTCTTCCTACTCAATCTCTCCATCTGGACGGCAAACCCACTCAGTCTCTCTCACGCCAGGCGGAGTTCAGTGTGTGTCGGCGATAAAAACCCTGATCTGGGGTCAGATCCAGGCTGCGCTGCCGTGACGGGGCAATAGAAGATATTCTGCATGAAGCCACGTCACAACGACAAAGTTCTGCAGCAGATTGTTCTCCTCCCAGAAGATAAAGGACAACATAGGAGGGAATCCAAGTTGACAGAAACATCCGGTTGATGGAAAGGGAATTAAGCGAAATGTGAAAATGAGCTGGATGTTGAATAACGTTGGTTCATGGTGTGTTTGTCAGACTGCAGGTTCTCCCAGGCACGGGTTCTAGGTGATTCGTCTCTAAAACGACCTGCAGGTGAGATTCAGTCTGCTCCTTCCTCCTCCTCTTCCTGCCTTTCAGCTCTCGTCCTTCCTCACTTTTTCTCATAATGAAGCGACGCACGATGGCAGGAGGAAGGAAGGAAGGAAGGGGAAGAAATCTGTTTCCAAACCAACATCGCAGCCAGAAAATAATTCTGCAGCGAGTTTGTTTGCAGGCGACCAGCGAGGCGAGGACGACAAAGGGTTAAACAGGTTCGGCCCTTGTTTGAACATCAACAGACACAAATCTCATGCAAATGTGAGCTGCATGTGAAACACGCCGGCTCAAACCTCACTGTCATCGCTTCTCCGGCTTTATAGTCCAACCAGCAATTACTCCTCTTCTCTAAGGGGCTTTTAAAAATAATATACATCATTATCCTGCATTCACACTAATTCTTGCCATCCTGCGCTTCCCTGAGAGATGGAGGAAAAGAGGGCAAAGCGGTTTTTAATTCGGATCTTTTGTGTGTTTTGCAGCTCCGTGCTGATCCAGAGAGAGGGAGGAGCAAAATATGGAACAGGTATTAACAAAAAGATTAAAGAGCACCGCATTTGTAAAGGAACATGGATCTGTGGGATGAACGGCGACCTTTTGTTTTAATGTTACATTTTCTTTTCTCTCATTTCCTCATGAGCTGAAAGTCATTTTAATACTTTAGAATTGTTTTTCATCCTTTGTAAAAGTAAAAAAAACTGTCAGGGATGCTTTCTCTCACTTGTTTTGATTTGTTTGGTTTGAAACACGTCTTCTGAACAGTAAGATCAACGTCCTGCGTCCGTCACATCAATCAGAGCGCTGATGTGTGTGAGCCGCTTCTCTCCTCGTGTCTCGATGCTTTTTTATCAACAGGCGAGCGTCAAATCTTGAATATTACATTAACCAAAGATGAATTCTCAGTAACAGTTGGCTGTAACTGCATTAAAGTCCCATCAGACGATTGTTTACGACCAAAACCAGTTAAAGGATCAACATTTTGTGCAAAAAAACCCACAAATGCAATCAAGTAATTACATTACAAAAAAAATGGAACTCAGGAGATAACGGGGACGAGGACATGTCCTGCAGGTCGACCAGAGAAACTCACACTGAGGCAGGAAATAAAAACAGGCAGTTTTATAGACGCCTGCCTGACAATGAGTGAACAAGCTGCCGTCGGTCAGTGTGTCTGTTTCATAACACAGCATGTGAAGCTTGTCCATCTGTTTGTGTGTACACACACACACACACACACACACACCCCTCGACAGACGTGGACGTCTCCCGTCAAAACTCTGAGGTCCTTTGTCTTCATAAACTGCGAGTCGTTTCCTCCTCCTCCCAACTAGTATCGTTCAGCAGCGTCAAATAAAAACTGCTGTTTGTTTTGTCGCTCTGGTTTCAGCTTTGTAGCGCAGATAGAAAGAGACAAAGAAACCTGCGCTCGTGTTGGACGGAGGCTCTGTTGTCACGTGACTGTTTGTACTTCTGCTACACCTGTTGAGTATTTCCTGGATCTTTAATAACAAAATAAAGTGAAAGACGTGAGCTCTGGTGGACGAGGAGTCCAGCCTGCAGTGGCACGTCCTTATCAGACATCTAACTTTATATTCCCCAGACAACTTCACACGCTGTTTGTGTATCCATGTTGGCAGAACAACCCACACCCCCCCTCACACCCCCCCAAGCTCTCACCTCCTTATCTCAACCATGAAACCACCCGAGCATGTAGGAGTGGAGGGGGGCAGGAGAAGGACGGAGTAAAGAGGAGGATTTGTTTTTCATTATTATTATTAATTTGACAGCCTGGACAAATATAAGTCAATTACTTATGGGGGATTTCAAACCCCTCTGTCTGAGACCTTGTGCAAATATGAGGAGAGGGATTTCATCACTACACGGAAAACCCTGTCACCTTCCCTCCCTCATTAGCATTGGTTCATGTGAGCGAAACGAACGAAGGAGCCGGTGTTTCTCCGACATGTAAACCAGTCCCGAGACCCTGATGTGACCCTAAAACAAGCTGCGCTCACTTTAATGTGGCCAAACAGAGTTCAGATCAAGTAAATCTCGGCCAGAGGCCGACGGGGGGAAAGAACAGCGTGCCGCCAACCGAACACACTTCAGGGGGAGATACGAGGCCGGGGCGACGCCGCGCAAACAAAACAAGCCGCACTGAATGCAGATGAGTGCGGCGATACGAGTCCGACGCGACACCCGACACCTCGCCGCTGTCGATTTCACGCCACGCTAATCTCACAAGCGTTTATAGTGCGTCCATTCCACATTGGTGTCGGTGCGCCGCGGTGACACGGTGACACCCACTGCGTTCTCAGACACCAGAACCAGCACAAACAGAGAAGTCGCCCGCGAGGCTGGCGGCCTGAAAGACGGTCGCTTCACAAATAAGTCAAAGAGCGTGGAAAAGATGGAACGTTTCAACTCTGTGTTTCCATACATGTCATCATGTATGGAAACACAGAGTCCACAACTGAATTTAATAACAATGAATGCGACAATCACAGAACCAGACTGCTTCGTGCAAAAACAGGTGACCCCCCCCTTCCCAACCCCCCCACGGCAACAGATGCACACATACAGAGTCCCTCTCAGGGTAGTTTCCCATAAGTAGTAAACTGCCTTCTCTCAGCATCATATTGCAATACGCCTACTACTGAAACAACTAGCTAATTATGGCGTCTGCATAACTTCAACACACACACACACACACACACGTCCATTTTCCATGCTATGTCCACATCAGTTATTCTCAACACTCGGCTACCTGACCCAATTCTTTTTCCATGCTCAGCCTCCATGTGCTCACATGTCCACGGCGAATGCATTCACCGCTAAAAACAGATTTCTGCTCCTCGGCTGGCAATCCTCTCATATCGGGCTAAATAGATCAATAAACCAGGACCTCTGTGATTCAATTTAATGCACCCGCTGTATTTACGGCCACTCTAATTTCGTTTCGTGCCCGTTACAAATCAATCTATTTCAGAGCTTTTACTCAAGGCCGAATGTATAAAAAAATGACAATGAGACGGCGGCACAACAACTCAATGGTAAACAGATCAGCTCAGAAAACCAATATGTTCTGTACAAAACCTTTGGAAATCAATTATTAATATTTCAATGTGAAAGCGTACCTCTGACAGTGCAGCAGTGTTGATGCATGCTAATGGTGCAGCTGATTCATTCTCTGCATTAGAGCTCGGAGCTGAAGCCGTGGCCTCCGTCTGGGGCCGGTCTTCCTGAGGCGGACTTGAATCCGTCTGTGCAAACAGGCTCTGCAGCAGACCTGGCTCCAGCTGGTCCCAGGTCTGGTCTGCAGACACGAGGGGGGGGAAGTCTAGAGCCGAGCCATCTGACTCCCAGTCACTGTCGCCCGCCATAGATCCCAGGACAAACTCCACCCCGTCCATCCCGGACTGGGTGCCCTCGGAGTAAGAATCCAAGTCGAGCTCCTGAGTGTCTTCACAGGCTGAGCCGACGTCTGAAGGGCCGGGCTGGGGCCGCTCGGGGGCCGCCATGTAAACAAAGCTGTCAGAGCAGAGGAAGGACCCCTCCTCCTCATCGTCTTCACTGTCGTCCCCTAGGCCTGGACGGCAGAGTGGCTTTGGGACAGGACTCGGGGGTACGGAGTCCTCGAGTGGCGAGGGGGGACCCTCACTGGAGCACTGCGGTTGAGCCGACACGGCCAAGTAAACAAAACTTTCTGATATTACAAAAGCCTCAGAGTCTTTACTTTCTAGACCAGCAGCACATAACTCAGGTTCCGAGGGTGACTGGGGTAAAGAAAAAGGCGGCGGTGACTCTGTACTCCGAGTGTCGGTCGGCAGGTCTGAGTCTGATTTTGGGGTGCTCGCTGTCATCTCAGCTGCAGTTTCCAGATCCAGCGATTGTTCAGGCAATCCCGAGGCTTCTTCTGTGGAAACGACTACACTCTGAGCATCTGATGTTAAGGACGTCCTGCCTGGGTCACATGTCGCTCCCTCAGGAGGTTCCTGAAGGTCTGTGGAGACGGGAGCTTCTTCATCAACATCCTGTGTACATTCAGTGTCAGTTTGTTTTTCAGCCATGTGCAGCACATCAAGGGAGCTCTGATCCACGACGACTCCCTCGCCACTCTCCAAACTTGGCTCAGATTGATCATAGACATCCCACTCAGTGCCTGACTCCTCTTCTTCCTTCACTTGTGCTTCATCCTGCTCATCCTCCACCTCCTCAGTGTAGGGGTTTGCAGGGCCATGAGTCGTACAGGAGGCTTGTTCTTCGTACTCGCCGTCACGCTGCGATGACGCCCCGCTATCCAGGTCTGTTTCAGTCTGTGCAGGTCTCTCTGCTTCACAGTCGGTTGGGCTGATGTTACCGACACCCGTTGGGTCTGGGTGGGACATGACGACCCCGCTAGAGTCTGACTCCAGCTGCTGACAGAGAGCAGAGTCTGTCGGACAACTCAGGTCTTCTTCTTCTGCTTCACCTTCCCCAAAGTCAATGTCACACTCTTCATCTATGAAACTGTGCTCCATTTCTTGGTCTTGTGCTTTCATCAAGTCAAAACTTGTAACGTCTATGTGCTCTGAATTATTCGAATCAGACTCTTTAGGAGTTTTCTCTACGATTTCCCGGCCAGGATCAGCAGATTCGACAGGGAAAGGTTCTTCAAAATCTAATGCAGCATTCTGTTCTTCATTTTCTGCCTCCTCTTCCTCCTCCTCTAAACAAGGAAGATTGTAAGTATCGAGAGGCTCTGGGTCAACACTCATCTCCACTCCCTCCTCTCCTTCATCGTCTTGACATTGCCTCTCCAGCTCCAGGAAAAGGTCGTCTGATTCGGCCCCTGAGCTGGGGCAAGGTGAGGCGCTGTGACCTCCAAACCCTGTAGGGGGAGTCAGTAATGGCCACTGCCCAGAAGACCCCGTTAAATCCCATCCCTCTGATTCCAGTGTTTCCCTGTGCCAAGACTGGTCAATTATCTCCCTGTTTTCTAATTTAAGAACCGCCTCCCACTCTCTCTCCTCTCTCAGAGCTCTCTCCTCCTCTGCCATCTCTCTCTCTTTCTGCCAGGCCTCCTCCTCCTCCTCCTCCTCCTCCTCCTCCTCAATTACTTTGCTGCAGTCTACCTGCTCTTCTTCTTCAAGCTCCTCAAGTATTCTGCGCTCATCCTCCTCAAACTTGAGTTCGGATGCTGTACGCTCTCTCAGCTCGCTGCCCTGAACTCCCCAACCAAGCAGCCCCTCATCACCGCCCTCCTGACTGACACAGGGGGAGAGGGGGAGCCCCCCATACAGTAGCCCTTCTTCTTCCTTCAGAAATGGAGACGGTGGGTCAAGTAGATAAAGGGATTCCTCGTCTGTGCTGTTATCCTCTCCCAGCGAGGGAGGCAAAGGTGGGAGTACGGGGAAGTTGTGTCTCAATCCAACCTGAGTCCTTTTCCCCGTTGTTATACTCCGCGGCCAGGTGCGGGCCTTGGTAGGGGGGCAGAAGACTGGTTTTGGTGGGATGAGGGGGGCGTCGTCTCCCTGGTCCAGATCCAAAAGAGGAGAGTCCCTTTCTGAATCGGAGGTCTTAACAGCCTCAAGAGGCTCCTCCAGGATCTGCCTGAATCCAGCTTTAGAAGAGCTACTCGGCCGTCCATGCTGCTCTCGTTTTCTCTCCAACTGCCGAGACACGCCGGGGCTGTGCTGTGGTGTATTTCCAGAAACCTGGGGTTGTTGAGTCTGGCTAAAAGCAGGCAACAGTTCTTTTGAAGGAAATGGCACCACATGAGTCTGTTTCTGCTGCTTTTGTAGAACAGGCAGAACCTGCTTTAGCCTGCTGAGAGGATGCTGCTGGAGGGGAGGTATGGGGCTCACTGTGGGCGTCAAAGCAGGTGAAGCAGAGACGGGGGGAGTGTGGGGTGCCGACGATAAGGGGGAGGGTGTGTAAGGGGGTAAGGAGGGCGTGGAGGAGGTAGGCGTGGATGGGGGGAGGTGAGGGAGAGTGGGTTGTAGAGGAGACAGAGGAATCCCTGCTCCGGAGGAACGTTTCTCTGCAGCTTCACTGGATGAAAACTCAAGTCTTTCTGCAAACTCTGGGAAACTGGCGGGCATGAAGGCTTTCCACGAACGGCGGTTTGGATTGTCCTTCTTATCTGAACCCTGATGTCGCCTCTTGGCCACCGCGGCCACTCCCCCAGCTCCAGAGGACGACGGTGCCATTGGCAAACCAGAACCTATAATGCCAACGGGTGGCGACATAATCTGAAGATCGCTAGTTAACTTCAAGGCGTCAAAGATCACCCTCTCATCGAGTTTCTTCACTCCCCCGGGATTATCAGTACTCCTGGAGAGAAAAACGCTACCAATATCCGCTCCAATGGTGCCATTGCTGGAAAGCGTGCTTCCTTCTCCTCTCATCTCCCCACCAGAACCCAGTGTACTTCTGGAAGGTTGACAAAGTTTGGTCCCTTGGTCAATCTGTTCATTGATGCGCATGGTGTCGTAAATGGATCGCTGGGGGACGTAGCAGTCCTCTATGTATGCTTCATCTTCGTCACCCTTCCCGAGGCAGCGAGGGTTCTGCCTCAGGCAATCTGGACGGCTCAGAGGCTTTCCCATTGTGGCTCCGGTTTAAGGTGCAGGTTTGCCGCGGCACTTCACGAAATGAGGCAAAAACAAACACGGTTCCAAAGAGTCTTTCAGAATCCACAAAATCAGACAGTCCATGTGGCTGCGACTACTAAATCCTTCAGGTTTCACATTCTCAAAAAAATAGTTTCAATCAACGACAGTATCATTTCAACTGTTTATTCCTTCGTCCTCGTCTATGTCACTTCAACAGTTGAGCATTTCCTTGGTCTTTCTGAGATGCTGAGTAGCATCAGCAAGGCAGTGAGAGAGACAGCCCACCCCCTCGGCACCATATTAATCACTGGCTCTGTTTATCTGTACGGCTGCTAGGAATGAGCGAGGTGGAGGGATGAGCTCAGAGAGGAAGGGAAACCAACAGTCATCTCTCGGCCCGAGAGGCACAAAGTCCAAGGTGAGGCGAGCTCTGGGCAGAAAACATCCATTTGTTTTACTGTCAGAAATGCAGAGCACTGCCTTCTTCATATTCAAGTACACGTACAACAAATCATTCCTCGACCCCTAATTTACACCCCCCCCCCACACTCCTCTCCTTCAAAGCTCCTTCCTTCCTTTCAGGTCTCCGTCTTCACTGTGGCATAACAGGAAGACGCAGAACGAGCTTGAACAACTTCAACAGTCTCGGTGAGAAGCAGGCAGAGAAGTGTAAAAGTCTCCTTTTAAGGTGAGAAAACCCACTCTCTTATGTAAAAGAAAGGCTGCGTGGGGTGCAATGAATAGGAAAGTACGATACTCCAAGGGTCCGTTTCACTTTAATCCATTTTTGCACCAAAACACAAAAAAAAGACAAAAGAAAGCCAAAAAAAAAACTAAAATATTTTACTCCGAGGCTTTTTCTGGCAAGAAAACCCAACTCATGCAAAATATGAAGAGAAAAAAAATGTATTCCTTCACCAAGTCACTGCCACTTTGTGGTCCAGTAACCATTTAAGAAGTCTTTTTCTTTTCCGGTCCTTCAATTCCATCACAATGAATCAGTGTTTTGTTCCTGCAGAACAAACCCCGACGTCTTCGAGGAGCGTCATCGTCGCGATAACAGTCCCAGACGTTAGTTTAAAAAGAGAAGCAGCCTCATCACACAGCGGTCCGCTGCTTCTTCTCCGAAAGTGGTAAATCCAGAACAAAGAGAAAGGCAATCCGCTTTCACGTCAAGAAATCCCCATCAGTGGTTCAAGTCCTGGTCTTTTATCTCGCCCTCATCCTCAGATCCTCCAGCGCTCCAGGGGAGAGCTGATACAGTAGATTGAAAGCAGCGAGGTGAGTGTGAAAGGGGGCGAGATGGAAAAGAAAGGGGGGAGCTTGGGGGTAGGGGGGGTGGATCCTGGACCCAGCGGACAGGCAGGAAGGCAGGCAGGGCAGAGCAGCGAGTCGTGGGACTGTATCCAGAGGGCAAAGTCCCAGACGGCCCCCCCAGCTCCGCTGTGCAGGCAGGGTCTTCCCCGTCTCGCTTCTCTCTCTGCAGCCGTCTGAGTCCGTACAGAGAATGAAACAAAGTGCCACGCAATCCCCGGCTCTTTTCCTCCCTCTCGCTACCAAACGTGTGGGTCTCTCTCTCTCTCTCTCTCTCTCTCTCGCTCTGCTCTTCTTTTCTCTCCCAGTCTCTGTTCTCAGGCCACCGCTACACAGCTGAAATGGTTTGCAGCTGCTAAAAAAAAAATCTCCCTCTTTCCCTCTTCACTCTCGCTCGCTCACTCGCTACTCCCCCCTCGTCGCCTCCTCTCACTCACATGTCCCTTCTCTCTCTCTCTCTCTCGCTCGCTCACTCTCTCTCCTTCCCTCCCTCCCTTCCAGCTCACTCGCTGTTTGTGTTTGAATTCAGCTCCGTTTGTTCTGTTTCCTGCACTGGTATTAAAACACAGGAAGTGCTCCAATCGTGCTGGTTTCCTTTCCCCCAAAAAAGAGAACGAGAGAGAGAGAGAGACAGAGAGAGAGCGAGGGAGCGATAGAACGAGGCGTGGAGGAGTTTGGGAGCGAGCGAGAGGGAGGCAGGGTGCTCCGAGGGGGCGTGGAGCCGGAGAGAAAGAGTTGTGCAGAGATGGATTTTTGCTCATTGTCCAAAACAGAGAAAAAAAACAACCAAACAGCTGAATAACGACACGCAGCCGATTATCCCACGCAGAGCAGCAACCGGCGTTCTGCCATTAAAACGTTGTTTTTTTTTTCAGACGAACTGAGGTGGAACGATTGAACGTGAAGTCAAATAATAAGGTGTTATTTTACAGGGACAAATCCTGCAGGAGCGTTTTACAGCACTGCTCCCAGTGACAGTTGCCAGATTGGGGGTGAGATGACCACATTCATGTCGACTCTGTAATCCACTCTTAATTCTCAGAGGGCAAATGGCCTCCTCCCCTCTGGAGCACAAAAGCAGCGTCTACAAATAGAGTGAAATGATACAGAGAGGCAGAAAAAAGAAAGAAAAGAGGGAGGGAAGCATTGAAATATATATAGAGAGGGGGGAGGGTTTATTGGCTGACAGGAGAGAAAGAAGCTTATCGGTAATGAGCCTTCTTTTATTCCCCCCCGAAGTGAGAGTCCAGCCTGGAGGGGGGGGGTGGGGACCAGGAAGTGGCGTCCAGTTTGTTTTTATTCACTCGGGTATTGTCACACGTTTCCAGGTCAAAGCTGCTGGTGTGTGAGGCGGAAAATAAAAAAAAACATGGAAAAAAAAAGATAGAGACGCACAAAAGCCTGTGATATTCAGGGGCTCCACTTGTGCATTCCGTCTGCGCCTTTACTGAAACCCAATCTGTGTGAGGAGTGTGTGTCAGAGGGGGGACACCGAGGGGCTGGGAGGAGGAGGAGGAGGAGGAGGAGGAGGAGGAGGAGGAGGAGGCGGCACTGTCTGCTTCTTTAAGATGCCACACAAAACCACTGAACAGCCACCCACTCAGTCTGAAAGGGGGATACCAGCAAACATGGCAACCTGAAGCCTCAGAGGAGAAGCAGAAAAGCTACAGCAACTTTTGTTTTTGTCCGATCCGTGTCAGTTGTGGTTCTCCTCCTCCTCTTCCTCCCCCTCCTTCTCCTGCTGTTTGTTTAACACAGTCTGAACCAACGAAGGCCGTCTCTCTCTCTCTCTCTCTCTCTCTCTCTCTCTCTCTCTCTCTCTCTCTCTCTCTCTCTCTCTCTCTCTCTCTCCTCTCTCTCTCTCTCCTCTCTCTCTCTCTCTCTCTCTCTCTCTCTCTCTCTCTCTCTCTCTCTCTCTCTCTCTCTCTCTCTCTCTCTCTCTCTCTCTCTCTCTCTCTCTCTCTCTCTCTCTCTCTCTCTCTCTCTCTCTCTCTCTCTCTCTCTCTCTCTCTCTCTCTCTCTCTCTCTCTCTCAACACACTTCCAGCACTCAGAGCAGCTCTCTCGCTTCTCAACTGTTGCACCCAGCAGCCCGTGGCCTGCATGTCAAATATGCTAAATACTCCACTCTTTCTTTGTAACCTCCCTCCCCCGCTCCGTCCCCCCCCGGTCAGTTGCGCTGCAGCTGTCATTGCCGCGTCCAAGGCAAACGTCTTCATAGAGACAAAAGGGGTTTGTCACTGCTTTGCTACACACACCCACAGACACACACACACACACACACACATGCAAAGCTCGCAAACTCTCGCGTGACCCACGGCTAACCGACGAACCCCCGACACACAGACCACACCAACATTCAAATCCAAGCGCTTGCAGATGTGGGACGCCACCAGGAGGGAGGGCGGGAGAATCGACGGAGGTTAAGAGCAGAAGAGGCTGATAAACAGATTAAGCCGCTGTAATTTGTTCATTTAAATGAAGCCCTCCAACCTGCCCCCTTTTTCAGTCGTTTGGTCCCCCCCCGTGACCCCCCCCCACCCCCCGTGATCTGCTTAAGATAAAATTTGATTAGTCAATTCCTCTGGCTCTCCTTTCCATTCATTCCTCAGGCGTCACGGCCAGTTTGAGAGTCACAGAGCTGCCGGGAAGAGGTCTGGAGGGGGTGAGGGGGCGTGGGGATTAGGGGTTTTAATTCCCCCTGCGGGGGTCATCCCGCGGAGGCTAAACTTTACCGCGTGGCACTTTGGATCACAGCGTCCACTAAATGGCCTGTTATTCACACGTAAAGCTCTGGCCGACTTTAAGTCTGCCGTCAGCGTCTGGAGGCCCGAGAGCACTTAGTGAAGCCGACTGACAAACACAAACACCGGTGGAGGGGTAAAGTGGGAGCCACTGACTTTTCTGGGTCATTTATTTGCTCATGGGGGGGGGGGGGGGGGGGACGACGACACACCGGTCCACGGCAAAATATGTCGATTCCTCTCCCCTCTCACCAAACCGTGGTAAATCTGTAATCTATCACATTAAACCATTGTCATTTAATGTCGTCTTTCTCCTCTACACCCACAACCTCCCCCCCCCAACAACCCCCCCCCCCCCCCCACGGTAACCTGGCAGCAGGACAAACCAAACAACCATCGCTCTTTCTCTGCTGTTACTCTGAACACAAAACACCATTCTCCCAACTCTCAGGGGTAGTTTTATATTAACTAGCTCACCTGCCCCTCTCCCTCTGTGTGTGCGTGCGTGTGTGTGTGTGCGTGTGTGTGTGTGTGTGTGTGTGTGTAAGCATTCACCATTCTGTCTTTCTCAGGCAGCGAGTCAGACACAAAGAGGACCTGCACATGTTACAGAAAAAGCCTGACGCATGCATATAAACACACACACACACACAGACACACACACACACCCCTAATGCAGAAAGAAAATGGGAGGCCCACCCCCCACCATCATGCTCAGTGACTTCAATACACACACTTGTCAATCATCTGCATACACTGCAGACTTTGCAGATTTGGGGGGTAGATTTGCTGTGTGTGTGTGTGTGTGTGTGTGTGTGTGTGTGTGTGTGTGTGTCTGTGTGTGTGTGTCTGTGTGTGTGTGTCTGTGTCTGTGTGTGTGTGTCTGTGTGTGTGTCTGTGTGTGTGTGTGTGTGTGTGTGTGTGTGTGTGTGTGTGTGTGTGTGTGTGTGTGTGTGTGTGTGTGTGTGTGTGTGGTTAAATGTTGACAGAAGTAGTACAGTCATCTTGGTGCATCACGATTTAACTGAGTAACTAGAAGCTCAACATTCCAGCTAATATCATGACGTCCATAGTGGTCGAATGGCCGCCCGATCTCAACGCCACAATATGTAGGATTACTTGAATTAATCTGAGCCAGACTCTCACGTTTTAGAAAAACCTTCCAGTAGAAATCCTCCACATTTTCACACTTTTAAAGCATTTAAAAATGGCAAACTTAGCGCAAAGGCCACACCTTCATCTTTAAGTTCATGATTTAAATACTAAAATTACATGCTAGACTCCACAAGGCAGCTGGATTTCTCTCCCAATAAAGACAGAAACACACACACACACATTCTTTGAGGCGAATAAAAAGGTTCCCACTTTCCCCCGGCCGGCCGCTCTGGACATCAGTCTAATGTCCATGTGTGAATTAATGCAGGAAGGACTTTCCACATTCTAAACACTGTGGAGGTCGATTCTCTGCGGCGGTTTACGCCGTTCAGCCGGTTTGCTCAGTGACCTCCTGTCTGTTTCCCCCACACACACACACACACAACACACACACACACTCATATACACACACACACACACACACACACACACACACACACACACACACACCTGTGCTGCTGCCCACTGTGAGGTCACCTTCAAAGGTCACCCGTCTTTCTTTCCTCTTCCTCTCTCACCTCTGCTGTCCAGCTCCAAAACTCTGCCGTTTGATCTGTTTGTT